>NW_006239325.1:245291-251747 GCF_000226075.1 Solanum tuberosum | reverse complement strand
TATATATATATATATATATATATATATATAAAATTGTTTTGGTGTGTGGTCGAATATATAAATATTACTCACTAACAATCTTTATCTATTTAAAAACTTGTTTACTCCAATATAAGGATCATATGGATAGAGAGAGAGAAACATAGTTTCTAATTCTTTTTTATTAATTTAATGTAGATTGATAATTGATCTTTTGTTCAACTTCTTATCAATAATAACATGCTAAGGATCAAGATAAACCTCTTAAACAATGTAAGTATTATAATTAATTCATGAGATTTTAAGATAATCTTGGATTAATATTTTATAATCCAACAAAAGTGGGAGAAGGAAATTAAAAACGGAAAATCTCAGTAGCTATTGTGGCAAAATCTTTCCATTTTCTGTGTATTAATAAATTGTAAAAAGGGTAAAGTTATGTACCAAATTAGAAATGCAATTAATAATAATTTTGTTAAATAAATGTACTAAATTAAAGTTGAAATTTTGAAAATATTTATTAAGGTGATGAACATGTTAACTCTTTATATGTATAATGTTAAACTAGTAGCCAGCTCATAATCCATTATATATATAGATGCAATTTGACCTAATTTTTGTTTCTCATCAAAATAATTCAAAATTAATGGAGATCCTAGCAATTTTAACACTCGCATGTTTATGACACGCAACAAACTTGTATTTCAATATTAAAATGTATTTTAAATCATTAAACGATAATATGTTCAGTATAATTCTGTAAATATGATATGAAAAGAGTGATATATACGTAAACCTTATTCCAATTTTATAAAAATAAAAGAGATAATTTTCGACATATTCTCAATTGAGTGTTAAATCCTTTGATCTTCATAATTCTTTCGAAGAAATTCAAAAAGTCTTACAAAGATATTGCAATGTTCCATATTAGTTGAAGGGATATGCTATTGTCTTTTTATATGATCTTTGACATTTGATAATTCTCACGCTACAAGTAAATTATGAGAATTGAGTTAGATTTGAGATTTTTTTAAAAATATTTTATGTATTAGAGTCAGATTCATTTTGATTTTCGATATATGTTGTACATATGTTCTAGATATCCCACTTTAAGCTATCATGTGAGAAATGTTAACATGTCTTACATTGATTGAGAAATGCATTAATCCTTATAAAAGAAGGATTTAAATTTTGAAATTTATGAATTTCTACCATAACCTTAAATTATTATAAAATAATATTTGAATTCACAATTAATAATGAATTTATTTTCTATGAGGTCGTGAAAAGTTAATACAACTAGCCATATTTAACTAAAAAGAATAAACATGAATTTTATTTTTTAAATGACATGACCTAATGTTGCTACCTTATAAGCAGATTGGGTATTTAGCCACTAGGCACTAGGGTGATAGATACGAAAGTAAGACATATCTAGCCATATTTAAGTGAAAAGAATAAACATGATTTTTTTAATAAAATGACATGACCTAATGTTGCTACCTTATAAGCAGATTGGGTATTTAGCCACTAGGCACTAGGGTGATAGATACGAAAGTAAGACATATCTAGCCATATTTAAGTGAAAAGAATAAACATGATTTTTTAATAAAATGACATGACCTAATGTTGCTACCTTATAAGCAGATTGGGTATTTAGCCACTAGGCACTAGGGTGATAGATACGAATGTAAGATATATATATTATTTTCATTTCGATGTTTAGTATTCACTTTGGGATGCGATTAATTAGAATTTGTAGCGGAATGTTTCATTTTTAGGGGTAAGTGTTTCCTATAAAAAATGATTTCATATTCAGGACCCAAATTTAAGACGTATGATCAAGAATAGAAAAAGTATTTATTTATCACTCCATCATAACTTTAATGGTATACAAAAGTAAGATATAAATAAATCTACACCATATAAATAATTCAAAAATCAATAAATAAATACATGGACACAAATTCACAAAATTAAATCCGTATCCAAAAGGGAGATTTGCTGATCAAACCGATTGAGTTAGCGTGCATAAATGTAATACTTATAAAGGCATAATTAATTAGATTCAGTTTTTTTTAATAATACACAATTAAAGAAAGAAACCATATATCAATTTATTTATTTTTTGTTTAAGCATTTGATGTATGAACCCTACAAATCCGACTATTCATGTAGGACCCATTAAGGAGAAACACTTCATATAAGAACTTCACGAAAATTAACGAATAACCACTTTTCATGAATAACTACTTTTGTATCTTGTTTTTGAAAAAAAATAAAATAGCCCTTAATTATAGTTTCAAAATCAAAAGGTGAATCTCCATGATATTGTCTAGATTTCATAAGTGAAATTTGAAACTTCATGATAATGACTATTTTTAAAGACAACACAAAATGCGGCTATTGGACTCCATTTTTATGATATCTTCATTTACGAAGCTAAATATCTCATCCATCACAATATATCCTTAATTTGGTGGTTCATATATTAACTAATTATAAGTTTTTAATCATTTCTTGAAATAAATCATAAAAGATGAATTTGAATGGATTAGACAATAACCTACTTATATTAATTCATATTTTCCAAGATTGCATGTCATGATCATCATCTAATTAATAAAGGTGAATAGCTTTATTATAAATAGATAAATCATAGTCTCACCAAGTATTCTTGCCTAGTGCATGTTAATAATTTTTCCATCAACTTTTAAACCCAAAGTAAAATCCAAACAAAGAAAGGCAAAAATTTTATGGGGTTATTATTCTTGATAGTGGATTTGTATACATTGTGATAGCAACATATTTCAAACAAATTAACAAATTAAATAAAGTTAAAGCTAGGTAGCTAATTGTAATTTTTTTTTATGGTAGATTCAGGAGAAATAATGACCTAACTAATATATGTCATCTTCAATAAAAACAACTTTTCCTCCAATAAGGAGGACAAAAACTATATTATTTGGGTCTTTATTACTCCCTTTCCTCCATTTATTTTTATTTGTTCAATAGTTTAAAAGTTAGATTTTCACTTCTTTTTTTTTATAACCAAGAAATCCATTTGTTACCCGCCCTTTGGATCAATCACAGCCTTCTTCTAAACTCGGTGGACAATGAACCCACCCCTCTACCCTTCTCCACTTAAATACTAAGCTTCGCTTTGCATGGTGTGGGGCTTGAACCTGCGACCTAAGTCACAAATCCTCCACTTTTTGCCACTTGAGCTAGGCCTTGGGGGCAAAAGTTAGATTTTCACTTTTTAACATAGCAATAAGACGATTTTATTTTCTATTTTATTCTCAAGATTAATTACTTATTTTTTCAAATCATTTCAAGATCTAAGACTATAAATCAATTATTATGGATATTATGATAAACAATATTCATATTAATCATTATTTCTTAAAGGACATACAAAATTCAAAGGGAACTAGTAAATATGAATGGAACGAGTATATGTTTTTTAAGGAATTTATGAAGTTTAAAAAAGTCACCTAATCATAGAAGTATTTGACTAAACTATCATATGAGGGGTTAAGATTTTAAGTTTGTAAATTCTGAATTTTAGATAAGACAATTATTTGGATTCTAAATAATTATTATATATATATTAAGTATGGAATTTGATACAAATATAGAGTATGTACTAAAATAATTGAGTTCTGACAAAGTCGTAAACAGAATTAGAATTCCACCACTGATTACCAATTTATCTTTTTCTTACATGTCTCTCTAGATTAACACTCTGATAACTAGAGTAGTAAACCTGAATTTGAAAGAAAAAAAGCAATAAATTCTTCTTATTTTCTTCAACATATATTAATTTGTCAAATCGACTATTTGAGATCGAAAAAAGTAGTGTGTCATTTTTAGAGAAATATTGCACCATGAATTAAGAAGCAACCAATGAATTTGAAGATGTGTGCTAAAAATATGGACCAAAAGTCATTAATATAAATTAAATTAAATGATGATATCAAGTTAGTTCCACCTTAATTATGGGAATATTCAAACTAATGAATGCACCAAATTGATGCTGATGTTTAATGAAAATAATTAAGGTGGGATCTGACTGGTGAATCCATGCAATTCCATTTGTATGAGTAATAATATTATTTTATAATTAAAGGATATATAATTGTGCTCTGCTAATCCATTATGTTGGTATTTCCAAATTTGATCCTCGAGATATACAGCTAGACACATTTAATTCTTAGTTAATTTAAATATTTAGTTTTGAAACCTTTATTAACTAAAGTGCTACTATATGTTATTTTTGTTATTCTTATACTTCTGTTACTTTTTTAATTATTATTTTTGATTGCTTTGGATTCTTATTTTTTCTTTTAAGCAAAACTCTATTGAAAACAATCTATGGTTCGCGTACATTATACCTTTTCTATATTCTATTTTATGAAACTATACTAGGTATGTTATTATTGTTATTGTTGTTATTATTATTATTATTAAAATTAAAGTAGTCATGTTAGAAGTTAAACTCTGTCTATGTAAGCTTGCTTGTATTGTTGACCTCAAATTCAGATAAAGATCAATTATGATTGGCAGAAGCTTAACAACAATTATAAAACTTGTCGATTCATGATGAATTTTCATAATATAATGATGATTGATGAATGAGGTGAGCCTAAATGGAGAAACAAGATCGACATAATTATCATTACTAACCACTAATTTCTTATAATAAGTGAATCGAGATTATTGAATTTAAGTTTGATACACTGAAAACATAATTATATAATTAAAGTTACGTTATATAAGCTCTTATGAAATGTATGTTATAAGAAAGATAAGCTATGAGTTAAATGGATTCACACACATATCAAACTACATTTTATATTACCTCAAATCTCTTGAATCATGAAAAAATGAAATATATTAAAATTGATTGTCATTTTATTTGTGATAGAATTTAGGAGAACTTAATTTTCATGGATTATATATATAAAAGATAAGAGAGCAATTGATTGATAAAGATGTTTTTTTTTCTTTTATTGGAACAATATATATAATGATGTTAAATGGAACTCAAATTGATTATCTTTATAATAAGTTAGACATGGTCAATATCCATGGTCCATTCTAAGAGGGAGTAATGAATGTAGTCATATTCTCTATATTATACATAGATAACATAATTATAGGAATTATAGAATTTCTTGCAACTTTTTTTTTCCTTTTTTATTGTGTGTGTTTCTCATGTTGGTTAAACTTAATGTAATTTTGATGATTAACAAATAGTGGCGTAAGAACCAAGTTTTCTCTGAGGAACTGGTTATGATGACAAGTGGGTTGCAAAAGTTTTATGCAGACATTGAAAGAACCACATTCTTTGCAAACGATTGGAGACAATATACTTAACAAACCATTTTTTTTAAATACAGTTAAACTTTTTAAAAATAAAATACTACTATAGTTGGATACAAGCTGGGGCGTAGATAGAGCTATCCCAGAGTGTCCAATTGGACACCCTTCATCGGAAAATTACGTTGTATATATATGTCAAATTCTACATTTAAAGGATATATATTTAAAGTTGGATGCCCTTGATAGAAGCTATGTCTTTGGTGTAGCACAATATTTTTTTATTTTATTTTGACAACCACAAACCACTATTTTTAGACACCTTTAATTAAATTTCTGACTCCGGAGACGAGGTTGTATTTCACAAGCCATGTGTTACATTCTTTAAAGAGAAAAATTGATAGCTTACTTTTTTGAGCAGTGAAATTACATCTCCATAGTGATTGGATACGTATGAAGTTCAAATATGACACATGAAAATTACTATTGATAATTAAGTTAATGCAATTGCATTATAGAGTCATTATGTTTGGTAAAGGTAGTGTTCTTTAAGCAACATGAATAATAATTATATTCAAGTTAAAAAGTTGTCCAAATTGTCACTTAACCTAAATTGCTTGGATCAACACATGTGTTTGGGAAGAAAATGAAAAGGACAAAAAAATAAGTCCCTTTTTTTTTTCTTTTGGCTCATCAATTCTTGGGAGGAAAAACAAAAGGGACAAAAAGGGAAGTTCTTTCATTGTTTTGTTTTTCATTCGGTGTCTAATACCATTCAAGACATGATTAATTAAGATTTATGTTGGGAAGTTCAATTTTGAGGGGTAAGGTTACCTTGCCAAAGACAATTATATTTCCAAGGTTCGGACCAAATTAGAGTTCTGATTAAGGATGGAGAGAATATTTTAGAAGTGAATTTTTAATTTTTAATTTTTAATTCTCGATTTTGAAAAGGATAGGTTTTGGGTTTTGAATAATTTTATTTATATAACATATTGATTTTTAAAATGAATATAAGATCTGAGTCTAATCTATTAAATTTTATCAAACTCGTAAATAAAATTATATCTCCACTTTTAAGATACTTACCATCTCACCACGATCTTTTGTGATATTATATATATATATATATATATATATATATATCTATCA
>NW_006239325.1:240637-244448 GCF_000226075.1 Solanum tuberosum | reverse complement strand
ATATCTTTATATATATATATATATATATATATATATATATATATATATATATCTATCATTCCTTTAGATTGTTGATGATGTGGATGAATGGTGTAAATTATTTTAAACAAATAATTAGGAAAGGTGGTATTCTTTCATGCTATTGCTAAACAGCAACAAAAAAAATGATTTAAAACGATAGGTGATGATGTTAACATACATTAGATTGGGAACTTTTGTTTGTTCAATTTTTATTTACTTTAATTATATTTTCAACATATCCTCTTCCGTGAAATCTTGATTATTTTTCACAAGTCAAGTATGTGCAATTTTTTTGTTATTAAGAGTGCATGATACTGAAAAATAAACTCAATATCTCTATATGCTTTTATATCATAGCATTAAATTGTCATTATAGACAAACAATTTTATTTATAATATTTGTTTATGAATGCATGACACACATTTTTATCAATTTTCATATCAAATTATTATAGTTTGATGTAAACCTCATGATATATATTTCCAATCAAATTGAGATACTTTTTGAGATCATATTTTTCTTTTTTCTATAGTGCCAAAAAAATTATGCATATGTCAATGGAGGTTTTTGACTTTTTATCCCTTCTTTGCTTTTCCACCTTCTTTTTTTTCTTTACAGACCTAATTATGTATGGTGTTCCAATCTTCAATAGTTGCTTTTCTTGAAATTATTATTAAATTAAATAAAACAAAGAACATCAACAAAAGGTTAAATGGTCTGCAATAAGAAGAAAAAGACTAAAAGGAAAGATTAAGAAAGGAGGGGAAAAGGGTCATTTATATTTATAGACAATTGTTATGGAGACAGTGACAAATTTCTAATTGACTTAATGCCACACAGCTATATATATATATTTTTTAATTTTTTTTTTGAGATTGAAAAGGACATGATTTTGCACAATATTCTTGATCTTGTTGGATTAAATTTATCCCGCTAAAAAAGGACAGATCGATGTACTAAATATCTTATATTCATGTGGGATATGAAGAGCCGCACTCCTTAGAGGTATGAAGTAGGGTAGGCACTCTGATGCAACTATTGGTGGTTGATTTCACGATTTGAATCCGTCTATAGATCACGCAGAAACAACTTTAGCGTTACTCCAACGTTACCTTTCTAAATCTATTTCATTTGTTAATTTAAATTAAGAGTGTCAAATGGATGAGTTTGATTGAATTTGAATGAGTTAAAATTAGCTGAATTAATAACTATTAATCCGCCCAAAAGTTACATAATCTGAAATGGATATGGCTGAAATGAGTTAAAAGGCAGACCATAATTCAACCCGCTCAATTCTGTTTTTTAATCAGTTATTTGTTCCTTTATAACTTTGTACTACCTAATAAAACTATTTGTTTTTATTTATTATGGCTATATAACGTATAAAAAAAATCTTTTAAAAAAATATTTTAACAAAATTTCTCATGATCAATTTAGATAATATATCAATCTAAATTTTGATGAACTGAAATAAATTAAACTAATGAAAAGTAATCAACAATCAATTTAAACTTAAGTTAATTGAACAAATTATATTTTTATTAGCTAATTTTATCACCTTTAATTAAAATCTTTTAAGATAGTATAAAAAGAAGCAAGTATATACTAATACAAAGGAATATGCATTGAAATAGGTAGTGAATTTACTTCGCTTTCGAGGTTGCAACACATTTAACGGACCATTAAATTTGCAAAATGTAAAAAGTATCTTTAAATCTTACTATTTTAACACATAAAAATGATTATTTTATTTGGACGTTACTATTCAATTTATACCTATTTTTATATGTTTTTTTCGCATATCTATCCACCTTAGAACAACTTTAGAGATACAAAATTTAATTTCACACAAAATAATTGAACTTTCATGTGACTGATATAAAATAATTGAACTTTACTATATTTGTATAATTTCAAGTAAAAATAATTGAATTTCAATTATATGAAATTTTATATGTAACATTTATGAAGTTATTTCAAAATTGAAAAACTTGTACATAACATAACATTAATGAGAAAACAATTTCCTTAATTTAAAGTACTCCCTCTGTTCCACAATAATTTATTTTCTATCCTTTCAAATTTGGTCCAAAAGTAAATGATTTTTTTCACTAATTAAGTCACACGCAATAAGTGTATAATCTGCTGTTGTTTTTTCTTTAATGAAATTAATACATTTAATTGATTATAACAAGTTACTATGCTATTTTTAGTAAGTTTTAGGAATAGCAAACATAAAAGTCATATTAGCACTCTATAACTACAATTTTACTATAGGCCATCCATAGCAAACTATATTTGATTTGTATAAATCGGGTGTCTATGTGTATGAAAATTGCGTTTGTATATGTATATGTTCTTTGTGTTAGGCTAGAGTAGCGAGCGAGATTGTCACGATCCAAAATGAGTCGTGAGTGGCACCCATAACCTCCTAAGTGGGCGAACCAAGAAATCCAAACCCCAACATATATCAATAATTCAACTATGAATAACAACAATAATGCGGAAGCTCAAAACTTATTAAAGTAACCTATCAAATAAACCTCTAAAGTTTAACACTTATTATCCCCAAAATCTGAAAGTCATCACATCAAGGACATCTAATCTTCAAATACTAAGTCTAAGAGTATTAAAGACACCAAAATAAATGAATAAAATAGGTTATGTCCGAAAACTAAGGACATCATGCCATGACCAAGAGAATCCAACACGAGCTGAAATGAATAGCTCACCCTGGAACCTAATGTGCTGGAGACTGGCTAAAGCTGAGGACGAGTCGAAGTCACTAAACCTAAGCTTATGTCCGAAAACTAAGGACATCATGCCATGACCAAGAGAATCCAACACGAGCTGAAATGAATAGCTCACCCTGGAACCTAATGTGCTGGAGACTGGCTAAAGCTGAGGACGAGTCGAAGTCACTGATACACTCGCTGCACTCCACAAAAAGAAAACAAAGAAAAACACAAGTAGGGCTCAGTACAAGGCAATATGTACTGAGTAGATGTCATCGGCCAACCCAAAATAGAAACTAATATGTAATGAATAATAGTATAAAATCAAATATGACACTTAGCAGGTGGCAAGCGACAAACACATGAACCAGTGTCAACAACATTAAAGTAAGTACGTAATCAGGCAACAATATCAAGATCACACATGAGGACTCATGCCTCCAAACCAAACTAATTTGGGAATTGAGTTCTTTGAGATTGAGTACATTAAGTTAATTCAATATCTTTTTCCTTTAATGTTACCGTGTCGGAACGTGGCACTCCGATCCAATAATACCGTGACGGAACGTGACACTTCGATCCAATTATACCATTAATTCATCATTTATTATCACAACTTTTCAATTCATTAACAATATTTCATCAAGCCTTCTTTATTCAAGGAATCATTTCGATAGAGAGGGTTCAAGATTATAAATTCCACGGTCTCAAGATTTCAGACCAATCACAAACCACACAACCAAGCTATACAACCACACAATCAAGTACATAGAGAACTTCACAATATCACTCAATGCATATCAATCGCCATTAAGAGTCTATCTATCAAGTAGAATAAATCATAATCTACCTCCACCGAAGAATCGAAGTCAAACAAACTACTTCTCCAATGCTTTTCCTTTCCTCAATGCCTCCGAACCTTTCCAATCTATCAAGTATATATGCATAATTTGTAAGTTATATAAACACTCAAATTATTCTATGTTCAGCCTAGACCCAAAAATTCACCTAATTGTATAGTCAATTTCCTAAAGTTCAAACCTAAGGGTAAGTC
>NW_006239325.1:211486-240500 GCF_000226075.1 Solanum tuberosum | reverse complement strand
CATAAATTTATAATATAATAATGTAAGAAACATTCAAATCCCATCAAATTATACGATCCCAGTACTTAACTTTCAACATAGAATAAGCAGAACCTTATTTCTTCTAATGACCCATTCATAATTGCCCCATTATGTTGTCATCATTACTTATAGTAATTTTGTCCACTATCTTATTCCATTCCAGAATTAACACCACACATATGACAAATATAACGACAATCATTCCAGAATTAACACCACACATATGACAAATATAACAACAACAATATTTAATTGAGAGATTAGTTAGGTCCTAAATTAAACCATGAATTCGACTGAATTGAACCACCGCAATAGGTTGCAACGGCAGTAAACACACGCCTAACACCCATAATTTAATTCTCTCACCCCAACATATATGATACCAGAAACTAAACTCATTCCATATTCATATATATATTATACCCATCAGCACATTACGCCATGAATTTCCACTCAAATTTGTCCTTACTTCTTAAAACAATCTCACTGGAAATTAACAGATTACTGGGAGCCAATCTTGTCTCCAACCCAACGCCACTATCTACACTCAATTCCAACCCAACCTTAATTATATAATAGTAATAATAATCACCCTACTATTAATGAAGGACATGAAAATTACCTGGATGTCGTTCTTCCAGGTAGATGCGCTACAAGTATTATTTCCTTGCCTGATTTTTTTATTACCCTAATTATTAAAAGATTAATTATAAAAGTGGAAAAAGTGATCCCCTACTAATTTTAATGTTATTTACTTTAACCACCTACTAAATTAATTATTAAAATCACCCCACTGAATTCATTATTGTAGTTACGAATAGTCCAAAATACTCATTTAAAATATATCGGAAAGTATTTTATGAAATAAAAAGCTCTAGTACTCAAAACAATCAAATGGGTCGTTACAGAGATTAGGAGAGAGAGGAGAGAGCCGAGCAAGAGAGGGGAGAGGTGAATTGTATATGTATATCAGTTAGATAATTGTATATATGTAACTACTATGCATATGTATCAATGATTGTGTTTGTATATCTGCATAAAATTTGAAATTTGTATACAATTGAATTGAGTTAAAACATTTGTATTTGTATATCAAATATCTCTCTCGCTTTATACAAACACAAATTATACATTGCATTTGTATGATTTATGTTTGTTTAATGCGAGAGAGAAGGAGAGAGAGGGGCAAAAGAGAACTGGGCAGGGGAAGATTTGTATTAATATAATTATAAGTGAATAGAACGGAGACATATATATATATATATATATATCTTGCTTTATACAAACACAAACACAAACACAATTTTATATATTTGTGTTTGTATAAAGTGAGAGAGGAGGGAGAGAGAATTGAGAGTGGCGAGCGAGATTCAGGGGAGAGACGAATGACAATATGTTTGCTGCGAATTGAAATTAAATGAAATTATAGCTATAACATTTATTTTGAATTAATAGTTTGGTATAATGCATAATTTTCCCTATAAATAGATATTTATATCAATGCAGAGAACTTAAATTCGATCGTGGCATGATCTTATCAGTCTAACAGAAGGAAAGTGCTTTTCACAAAGAACACAAATTTGATTATTTGCCTGACATCCTTAGAAGATTTGCTTCTCATATATCTCTCGTTCACCTTTTACCAAACTATATATTATACTAACTTATTATTTAACTTATCTCCACTAGTTAGAGCAAAAGTTTTAATGACGGCTTTTCCACAACTCTGTTTAATTAAACTTATTTCTTAGTAACCATTCGAGACTGGAAAAGCCACATATAGAACACACACATATATATTGATATATGGAGTATTTATTTTAGGTTATCAATCAATATTGTTATATGACATAGAGTAATTTATATAACTATCATATATGGAGTATTTTATTTTAGTTTATAAATCAATATTGTTATATGATAGTGTTATTTATGACTATCTTTTAAATAGGTTATCAATCAATATTGTTATATGACATAGAGTTATTTATAACTATCTTTTAAATAACATAATTTTATAATATTGTGTTTCAGAATTTAAATTCCAACTATTGATCTACTCCAAAGTAGTCTGATGATTAGTCTATTCCGCACTATGATCGAAGCCTTCATAAATTCACTATTGGTTTCTATTGTAGTGAAGGTTTATGTGAGGAGATTCTTGTGTCGGTGAAGATTGTTTTCTATGATCGGAAAATTAAAAATACAAAAAATATTGCAATATTTCCAACCATCCAAATAGGTTTGGAATGTTTGACACAATGAATATAGGGTCCAGCTGTTAAAAGTCAAGTTATCACTGTACTTTTGCTAAAAAAAATAATCCTAATTTAAACATTTCTTTTTCTTCTGAATTACTACTACCTAACTTTTCCACTATATCTTGTTTTTTGTCTCTCTGTATAGTGCATATGTTGGGGAAACAATAAATAAGAAAATTAATTTGCCACAAAATTTTCTATCATAATCCACACATGGTCAATATATTAAGGAAAGGGTGAACTAACTTATATAATCAAAAAATTGATAATTATGGAACTTAGTAAATTTATGAATACTTGATGGATATCTTTATGGGAGGTTCATTGTTATTGTTACGTCATTATCTAGTGAAAAAGCATGCTAATAGGTACTATAATTAAAACCAACAAATTTAAAATATTAAGGTGATTTTTTTCGATCCATCTAATGTAGGGTATCTTTACTTGCTAGTTACTACCTCTACTAGTGGGTAGTATGTAGCAAATACCTAATATAGTAGTCGAGGCATGCATAATCTAGCCTGAACACTATTGAAATGGCTATTGATTTTATCATCAACTTAATAGATTAATTTCAAGATATAAGACTTTTTAACGAGTGTTTAAAAAGATTCTCCTTGCATCCATCAAATGTTCTTATTTTTTCCTAGATATTCAAGTTCAAATAGCCATATATTTGTGTGGCTAAAACAATAGTACTAATAACTCATATTGTTATTTGACTTAAACTGAGTGGAGGGAATTATTTTTGGCTTATTGAAATTTGTGGAAGATATTTTGACAACTCAAAGATATAAACTTGTAAAAGGTATTACTTACTATTTGCCTAAAAATATATAGGGATATGTGAGAAATCTTCACTTCAAGAATGCGTGGTTCACCGTACTAGAATGGGTGACAGATTCTTGAGTTTGAGTTCGAGTTCTGAGAATATAATTGTTACTTTTTTGTAGTAAACATTTTCCTCTTTGACAAGTTCTATATATGGAATGTGAATTTAAATTCGTTGAGTCAGTGAATATCAAATACTGAATGGTAGATTAAAAACAAAATCAAGTTGAGGCATCAATAGCTTTGGCATAATTAATCAATACATATATGATTTAGGTAAGGAAATACTCGGGTTAAGTTATTATATGCACTAATATTGTGACTAGTTCTTTTACAATGGAAATATAGTTTAACTTATGCCAGCAGCTTAGTTAGTATTTTTTATCGGGTTACTAATTAATTTTTATATAAAACAATTATTTGTAACTATTACTTTATAAAATATATGATTATAGTCCCTTCGGGGGTGGCTTAGATAGTTTGGCTTGAGACTTTCCTAATAGAGGTCTCAAGTTTGAAATCCCTTGCTTGCAAAAGCAAGGGGTCGTCAGCCTTCCAGGTTGATCTCGTCGCATGGAGCTTGTCTTGGGTTTGTGTTCTAGGTTGAGCTCATCGCACGGAGCTTGCCTTGTGCGATATGAGTTATTGCACAAAAACAATTTACCCAGTGCGCACTCAAAGATAACGACTATTGATTCTCTTATCAAGAAAAAAAATGACATGATTATGTAAATTCTTTAAACACCATAGAACCTTTTTTTTAGCTAAAAAAAGTTGCAACACTCCTTTAATGAAGAAACAAATACTCACCATATTTAAAATAATTGAGATGTACTCTTGAATCTTGATAATCAATTACTATATGCTTATCATCTTAAACATAAAGTAATGACTAAACATTTGATAAAACTAAGAATACATAGTAAGTAATTTTGGGAAGATATAAAAGGAAATAAAGAATAATAATTTAGGTAAAGCAAATAAGGTTAATAAAAATGTCAAAATCAAAATCTCTGTCCAACTTTGTATCACAGGCCTCCAAAATCATTCAACAGAGCTTCACACTAAAGTGTTTGATGTGTCAATTCAACTCAACTCAACCAATTGAAAGAACACCAAATGACATTCAAATATATGGGACCCCTCAACATTAGTCTTCTAAAAAAATTTCCTCTGATGTTTAATAATTTAGAGTTCGATTAATTTAATTTCACGCCAAAAAGTCCTACTAAAGCACTTCCTATCAAAAGTGCTCCATATTCAAAGCTTGAAATCAAATCAACGAGCACGATTATTTCAACACAATCTTTGGTGGTGACCCAATATATTAGGTTTTTCATCTAATGTTCAATACTTGTTTTGGAGTTTGATTAATTTGAAATCGTGTTGAAAAGTCTTATTTTAAGGTAGAACGCTCTTTATTAAAGACAATATTATTCAAAACTTGAACACGAGAGGAGTAGATTGGTGACCCTCACTATTAGGTAATTTGTTTGATGTGTTAGATAACAAACAAAAAGTAGCTACCCTCTCATATCCCATTTGCTTACGTCCAAAAATATCAACTTAATTAAACCAAAATGATCTTGTACCTATTAATTTTTTCTTCTTTTTTCTTCCTAATTTTAAAAATCATTTTGCCTCTACCGTCCACTTAACTCTCACTAACTTCTATATATAGTTTCATTCACTTGCAATTTACTCACAAAATCTTTTCTTTCTTGGTTTCTTCTCTCATCTTCCACCATTGAGAAAACTCACTTAGTACTAAATCTTTTAATTAATTAAGCAAAACCTTTGGGTCATTATGTCAATGGCTTGCTTGGAACTCTCCAAAGAGGTTAGTAATATTCAACATCTAGGTTATCTCTCTTCATTTTCTCCCTTGAACATCTTCATAAAGATTACAAAGTCACTAAGAAAAAAAATAGAAATTAGTGATCGATAAATTTTGTAGCTAAAGAAACAAATTAGTTGATAATCCTACAATGGATTAACGATAGATTATCAAAAATATGTTAGCTACGAACGATTTACCAACTAAGTTCGTAGCTATGAACTTTTTTCCCTAGTTGTAGTGTCTATCCTTTACCAAACTTTGATTCTTTAAGACAAAAGGTTACATAGATGATGTGCAATATATCAATTTTATCAAGGAAATGTTTTCTCATGCAAAGAATTGTACATGTGAACAATGAATTTAACTTGTATACACCGATAAAGAATTCACATTGCACACTATGCTATAGGCAATCTGCTTTATTTTTCAAGTTAGTAATATCTTATTTTATAAATAATTATTTATAATAATCTTTTTGATGACCTTATAATATATAGTAAAAGTTATTTTTTACACTAACTTTTTTTATTTATTTATGAAAATCAGGTGAAGCTGAAAGGGGAAGATGTAGAGTGCACCAAGGATGGAAGTATTGATTTGAAAGGAAATCCAGCAATTAGAGAAACAAGTGGGAAATGGGTGGCTGGAATTATGATACTATGTAAGCTTTTCTTTTAAAAAATATATTAATCATATTACTAAAAAATATTCATTTTTTAAAAGAAAAAAAAAAGGAAGAAAAGGGCATAAAGTAGTAGTGATATCTACATCTGCTTATCTTTCTTTTGAGTTATATATATCAACATTAAAAATTATTATATCATGTATATACATGGTATACACTATCAGCATCCACAACAACTAATTAAGTTTATTTATTTTAAATAATCTTTTGCTACTTTGAGTTTAAGATGCAATTTATAAACTTGGTCCAGACTTTGATTGCTCATGTTATATTAGTTCACGCACAAAGTGTGCAATCTAAAAGATATAGAGCATGTTAAAATCTCACATAAGTTATAGCTGTTTATAGGATTTTGCGCAATTTTTACCACTTAAACTAACTTTTCGAAATTGAGTTAGAACAGATTTTTATTATTTATGATGAATACTAACTAATATGCAATTCTCTGCTTATTATTATTCCGATCTATTTTTTATTTTTTTTTGTAATTATATATTTTCTTTGTGGGGTGGAAAAAAAGAGAAAAAATAAATCATGAAAATTCTAGAGTAACTGAAGCCAGCTATCATATGTCTGGAAGCTAGAAAATGACGAGTATGTAAGGACCAAAAGCCTAACACTTTGCAATAAAACTAAGACGTGTGTCAAATTTACTTGGCCTATTAGATAGTGCATAGTTTTTTTTGCCCCTACTGTTTTATTTGCATGTGAGAGTATAACACGTGATACGTGGATTACGCATGATCATGAGTTCAAATTTATAGTAGATAACAATTTGATATTGGAAAATTAAAAAAAAAAGTTACTATATACCTATGTTTTGAACAACAAATTAATAACACTAAAGAATCTAATCTGTTGGTTATACGGGGAAAAAAAAGGTACATAGGGTTTTATCCATATGCAAGTAAGATAACTTGTGATAGGTAGAGTAAGCACACGCCATATATTCAAACTCTGCAGTTTAATATTTAAATAAATAAATATACTTATTATTCATCTGAATTTCGAACCATGCGCTATCACCCAAATGGGAAAAAATAGATTCTCATAGATTTTCAATAGGGATTTGTGAAGTATAATTCTTGTGGAAGGCAAAAAATGGGATAGTGAAGTGACAAGAAAAGCATGCACTATTATTTGGAAATGACATCATTGACACATACTTAAGAAATGTTAGGCCATGAAAATAACAGAAAAATCATTTTTAAAATTTTTAAAATATTAGAGTTAAATTTAAAATTGTGATTGATTATAAATATTTAAATTAAATGTACTTTTATAAAAAAATTGAAATATAATTTAAAAATACCTAAGAACTTCAAAATGTATTTGAAATTTTATGATCAAAAATTGATTTTTAAATAAAGCGATAATTTTGAAAAAAAAATAAAAAAATTCTTATGATCAAACAGGTTCGAAGAGGAGATGTGGTGGGGTTAGAAACGTCATCCTTGATGACAAAACTATATTCTTGGTCTTGGTGGGTGGGTGGGTCACTTTATTATGTGATCTGGACTATCACTTATCCTGGACTTTTTGCCTTTTCATATACAGACAATATATATTTATTAAAAACATTTGTCGATATATGATACTGATAGTGACGGAATTAGGTTGCTGCTTCCTTATAATAACTACATATAGGATAAATATTTATTTATATTAAATTTTTATATCTTTCCAATCATTAATTCAATAACTAAGGTGTTAATTTTTTCCATTATTTTTATCCTTGCTAATAAAGGATCTAGAAAAATTTGTATGTCTTCCAACTATATCTTTATACTATTATTTTCTTAATAGTGTTCAATTTTCAAGAGAGATTTATTAATGAGGGGTAGTTTTGTAAACTGTAATATTGTATTTATTAATGAGGGGTAGTTTTGTAAACTGTAATATTGTATTTATTAATGAGGGGTAGTTTTGTAAACTGTAATATTGTATTTATTAATGAGGGGTAGTTTTGTAAACTGTAATATTGTATTTATTAATGAGGGGTAGTTTTGTAAACTGTAATATTGTATTTATTAATGAGGGGTAGTTTTGTAAACTGTAATATTGTATTTATTAATGAGGGGTAGTTTTGTAAACTGTAATATTGTATTTATTAATTTCTTAATTGACATGAATTTTAGGTAAAGTAATACTTATTTTGGGACGGGGTATCTTCTTCTTTAATTGACATCTGGTTTCCATATTGATTATGTAGTGAATCAAGCTTTAGCAACTCTAGCATTTTTTGGAGTTGGAGTGAATATGGTGTTGTTCCTCACAAGGGTGCTGAAAGAAAACAATGCTGATGCTGCTAATAGTGTGAGCAAATGGACTGGCACAGTCTATATTTGCTCCCTTGTTGGTGCTTTCCTTAGTGACTCTTATTGGGGAAGATTCAAAACTTGTGCCATTTTCCAAGTCATCTATGTAACTGTAAGTATCCACTACCTCCCAACATATTTATCTAGATATTGAAAAACTCTTTTTTTTTTTTTTATAATCATGATATACCTGATAACACTATCCACCAAGGCTTGGACGATAGGAAGAAATCACCTAGTAATTTTGCCTTCATTGAGATTTGAACCTAAGACGGCATTATTTTCAAACAACTTGCCACTCCTCTAGTACTAGATATTGAAAAACAACTTTAAACACACTAGCACATAAACTTTGCACAAATGCTATTCCTATTTTTTCTCACAACAGTGATGTTCGAGCTGACTTATGCACACCTTGAATATCCCACTAAGTACCTTCCACCTTCCACAAGCATAGGTACTTAGGGAATTTTGCCCGCTAAGAGTAGGCAAATGAGAAGTAATCACTTAATGTTTTTTCGGCTATTTAGTGTTGATTAACAGGAGTCCTTAATCTTGCTCTTATTAAGTTTGAACCTTGATTGACAGGGCTTGTCATTACTAGCACTAGCATCACAACTTTACTTGCTCAAACCTAAAGGTTGTGGGAATCGAACAACTCTATGTGGAGAACATTCAACCATGGAGGTTGGTCTATTCTATGTCTCTGTGTACATGATTGCCCTAGGATATGGTGGTTATCAGCCAAATATTGCTACCTTTGGGGCTGATCAGTTCGACGAGCAGCATCCGGGGGAGTGTTCATCTAAAGTAGCCTTCTTCAGCTACTTCTATCTGTTCATGAACCTTGGATCACTCTTCTCCAACACCATTCTAGACTACTTTGAAGATGAAGGAATGTGGGCTCTTGGATTTTGGGCGTCTGCAGCGTCTGCATTTGCAGCATTGATTCTCTTTCTTGGAGGCACTGCTAGGTACAGACACTTCAAGTCTAGTGGAAATCCTCTTTCCAGGTTTGGTCAAGTTTTAGTTGCAGCAACAAAGAAAGGTAAAGTGGAGGCGCCGGAAAATGAAGACGACTTCTACAAAGGGGAAGACGACGATGACACAACTGGTGGTAGAAAAATGCTACACACCCATGGTTTCAAGTAAGTAGAAATGCACCATATTTGTGACTCAACTTTGTCATTTAAACCATTGACAAAGTCGTAGTCACGTTGAGCTTAAGTCACGGACATCTAGTTACCATTCTATAATGCACTAAACTGGATTTTTCTACTGGCAGATTCTTGGACAGAGCAGCTGTGGTGACATCAAAGGAACTTGAGAGCCAGAAGCAGGGTGATCACAACCCGTGGCGTCTCTGCCCTATATCACAAGTTGAGGAAGTTAAATGCATTTTGAGGTTGCTGCCAATTTGGCTATGTACCATTATCTACTCTGTAGTTTTCACGCAAATGGCCTCGCTCTTTGTCGAGCAAGGTGATGCCATGAAAACTACAATAGCAAACTTTAGGATTCCAGCAGCAAGCATGTCTACCTTTGACATCCTTAGTGTAGCAGGTGTCATATTTCTTAATCGCAGAGTTCTTAATCCGCTAGTCAAAAGGTTCAAGAAGTGCAAGGATGATGATGCCGGGCTAACTGAACTTCAGCGGATGGGTATTGGACTAGTCATAGCAGTGATGGCTATGCTTTCATCAGGAATTGTGGAGTGCTACAGGCTTAAGTATGCTAGTAATGACTGCAAACACTGTGAAGGTTCAAGCTCTCTTAACATCTTCTGGCAAGTCCCACAATATGCTTTCATAGGAGCTTCAGAAGTATTCATGTATGTAGCTCAACTAGAATTCTTCAATGCGCAAGCACCTGATGGACTTAAAAGCTTTGGAAGTGCACTATGCATGACATCAATATCATTAGGGAACTACGTGAGTAGCTTTCTCGTGAGCATAGTGATGAAAATATCAGCAACTGATAACATGCCTGGATGGATACCGGGAAACCTTAACAAAGGTCATTTAGACAGATTCTATTTTCTATTAGCTGGTTTGACACTTCTAGATTTGGTTGCATACATTGCATGTGCTAAGTGGTACAAAAATATCAAGCATAGTGAAAAGATTCAGGAACACGAGGAAGAGGACAAGTGTGAAGTCTAACATACCTGATATGGACCATACCTTAGGCATGTTTTGCCAAAACCGTATGAATAAGAGGAAGACACGCAGTCACCACCACAACAACGTTTTGTGTAGAGTTTATGATTGGTAATTGGATTTCCTCCCACTCCAGTGATCCAACTCAATCAATTCAAAATGCCCAGCTCTGCGGAATTCTCCAGGGGCTGGACTACTCTTAATTTCTAGGTCCATCGTTTCTCATTGTTGCTGCATTTGTTGGTTGTCATATTAGTTCTAAAAATTGACAAGCATTTTGGATTGATATGTAAATTGGATTGGTTTATCCTGTATCCAGGAAACTTTTGAAAAGTACTGCTGTACTCATAAATATTCCATGTATTAAAAGATCTCATTAATTGCATAAGCAATCCAGTGCTCGAAGTGTTTTCCTCACAAAATAGTCCCACGAAGAACATAAGTTCATAATTTACTAGTTGTAAAATATGACTATCCAAAGAGGGATTCAGGTCATCAAAAAGAATGCAAATTCCGAGAAAAGAAACACAACACTAGAAACTAAAAAAAATAAAAATCCATTGTTTTGTTCTATCCGCAATACTGATGTACCTGTTTCATAGGTGTAAACCTAGAAAATCCAGAAGGAACTGAGATGATGATGACTAGACATGGTGAAATCTGAATTGAAAATGCAACACAAAGATATCTAACTGATATCTAACTGCTATCTTTCATTCACACGTAACTTCAAAAGATAATAAACCACACTTAAGGAACTTCTGCATTTCATCACAGAAAGATTAAGTTGAGCTTAAAAACAACTGCATGTAAGAAAGAATTATAAACTATAGCCTAGATGTGAACTACACATCATGATTTCTACTTAAATAAACGGTTACGGCACAAATAAACTTTGGACCTTATAAACTTGTATATGGTGAGTAGATTTTTAAAATGCATTTTATTCACCAAATTGATATGGAGAAATGCAACTTTTACTACTTTAATTTATGAAAATATGAAATGAATCTATGTTCCTCTTCGCTCAACAGTTAATCAAATTGACTTTCAATAAACCAAAAAATTTCCAATCAAACGAGATATGAACACTTAGCCTTAAACATTCATTTGTCTTAAAATGCTTAGCTCTTTTTATTTCTGTGATTCAAATTAGGGGAAAGTTTAACCAAATTTTTGAAAATGCATTCTCCTCACCATAATTTTGGAAGTATGAAATGTATCTATGTTCCGCTTCGCTCAATAGTTAATCAAATGACTTCAAATAAACCGAAAATGATATGAACACTAAGCATCAAACATTCCTTTACCTCTTTCCGATTTCCGGTTTCAAATTAGGGAAAGTTTAATCTAAATTTTGATAAATGCATTTTACTCACCATATTAATATCGAGAAATGCATCTAATATTACTTCAATTTTTGAAAAACTATGAAACCTATCTATGTTCCTCTTCGCTCAACAGTTAATCAAATTGACTTTCAATAAACCAAAAAATTTCCAATCAAACGAGATATGAACACTTAGCCTTAAACATTCATTTGTCTTAAAATGCTTAGCTCTTTTTATTTCTGTGATTCAAATTAGGGGAAAGTTTAACCAAATTTTTGAAAATGCATTCTCCTCACCATAATTTTGGAAGTATGAAATGTATCTATGTTCCGCTTCGCTCAATAGTTAATCAAATGACTTCAAATAAACCGAAAATGATATGAACACTAAGCATCAAACATTCCTTTACCTCTTTCCGATTTCCGGTTTCAAATTAGGGAAAGTTTAATCTAAATTTTGATAAATGCATTTTACTCACCATATTAATATCGAGAAATGCATCTAATATTACTTCAATTTTTGAAAAACTATGAAACCTATCTAAGTTCCGCTCCGCTCAACAGTTAATCAAATTGACTATCAATAAACAAAAAATTTAGCAATCAAATGAGAAGACGATAGTAGCTGCTAATAGAACGACTTACATATGTTACAGGTTCAAATTAGGGAAACTGTAACCAATTTTTTCAAAAATGCATTTCACTCACAATATTAATATCGAGAAATGCAACTTATAGTACTTCAATTTCTGAAAAAATATGAAACTTTTCTATGTTCCTCTTCGCTCAACAGTTAATCAAATTGACTCTCAATAAACGAAAATGTACAAATCAAATGAAAAGACGATAGTAGTTGATAATAGAACGACTTACAGATTTTACAGGTTCATCGATTTGCTCGAAGGAATTTAACGTCCATGATTTGATTCGGAAACACTCGTTTCCGGCGACATAGAATCGGAAAATAACAAATTGCCGGCGTTTTTTGCCGACGAAAGGCGATCCGACGCCTCAGATCTGAAAACGTACGTTCCAGTAGGGAGATTTATCGTGAAAATATTTTGCGGGAAATTAATTTCTGTGTTTATCTTTATATAGGAGTAATATAATATATAAGAAAGTTTAGGATAATAACACTCTTGGTTGCTTACTTTTGGGTAAATTCAAATTTTGGTCCCTATAAAACATAATTTAACATATTTAATTTTCAACTAATTAAAATATTTGATTTTGGTCCTTCAATATTGGAAATGTGTTGTATTTAGACTTTTTTTTAGAAGTACATTATACTCAAATATGCAGTAACTATACAATTTTAACATAATATATGGATAATTAAATGGTTGAACTGTTAATACTTCAAAAAAGATTATGACTATTTACAAGCAAAAGGATTAAAAGTGCACATTTCAAGTAATTGAAGGTTAATTATGCTTGGTTGAATATCATAAAGACTAAAAAATTGGTTCCCGACTTAAAAACTTATTCAACAATGAAATGAATGCTTGAAACTAAAAATTGAATAAAATAATCTTTTGTTTCTTTCCACATAAAAAATCTATGAATTACATAACTATATACTCAGTGAAATTCCACAAGCGCGATCTGGAGAGGATGGTGTGTACACAGCCTTACCCCTATCTGGTGAAGATAGAGAGGTTGTTTCCGATAGATACTCAGCTCAAGTAAACATAAATCTCTGAACAATAACAATAAGCCCTTCACAACTAGAAACTCTATTTCATGAGTTAAAAGAATAGAACACTACATAACTTCTGTTAAGTTAACCTGTTACAAACACAAAAGATGTCTACTCTAAAAGCAAACTTTGAAATGTGTATCAAGAGTTAATTTCATAATTTACAAAACCATACAACAAAAAACTTGGGAAGAACAAAATTTACAATAAGGGAAATTCCCTCAAAATTCTATTTTTTTTATAACAAAACATTAAAGCATGAGATTCTGTGGTTCAAACTATTCATTGCTCAACTATATATATATATATATGTGTATGTTGAGTCTCTGAAAGACACGAATTTTGTCTCGTGTCTTATCTCCTTTCAAAATAACAGGATTTTGAATACCTTGCAGGCTTGTCCGTCATATAAAACATTTTGAATCTATTGACTCTAGATCCTGGATTCGCATGTTATGTCTTAAAGTACATATGTACATGATGCTTCATTTCTGATTCCTAACTGAAAACACCAAAAAATTCGTGTGATTATCACCGACTCACTTACTTGTCATTCTTGATGAAAACTTATCTGAAAAAGCTTCTAAGTCTTACTCTTCAATATCTAGCAGGATCTCTGGATGTACAGCGGCAGTGTTAACATTGAGGACTCTCTGGAGCTTTCTGTGATCGAATACTTCAACTTCTACCGAGAACATTGAGCTTACAGGCTTGTGATCAGATAGTTTTAACTCGGCTCGCTTGTAAAAGAGCTGTTTTATACCTTTCCCTAACCACAGTATACGGTCACACCTGCACGATATTAGGAAATACTCATTTCAACTTCTATTGTCAGAACGAATTTAATTTATATGCACTGTCAGTACAATATATGATCGACTATAATAAGTGGGATCAGTGAAAAATAAGACGGGTAACATGCTACAACAGGTTAAAATACACTGGCAGTGTATGTAAGTTAAATCCTATCAAAATATGCTGAAATATTGTGATCGTGACAATGTCTTGTTCGACTCCATGATTTTGAAATTTGTTCATTTAAGAGAAATGTCACTTACCAAGCCGGCGATCTCTTCTTTTCCCCTTCTCTTGGACTCTCCCCGACATATCTATCCGTGTTGATCTCATACTTGTATGTTGGTGCAAAGTTAATATCCCCTTCTTTCCAACCGGCAAAAACATGGCCATTTCGAAGTTCGTTGATTAACTGCCAATGTGATGAATATCATTAGAGCTTAAGTTATATACATGAACAACACAAATAATTTGTATACATCTGGTGCAATTTTTAACTGGTTATAGCAGGTTATTACTTCCGTTTCCTAATTACCATATCATGTTTGATACGTAGATTTAGTGATGAGTCTTACCTCATCGTTGTTGAGAAGTTCATCCCATTGTTTTCTGGCGACTAGCTTCCGCACCTCAGCATCCAACATATTGATTCGATAATTCAGATCCCCGAACCAGAATATCTGACTGTTTACATTAAAGGATGGTGTATAAATTTGTGTATAAATACTGCACATCTCATTTGAAATTAGAAAATACAACTCTTTGTTAGAACTTCAACACATGCTATATATTTCTGCTATTTATTGTTGAACAGAAAACACTGAGCAGTTATCGTCACGTCTAAATCTAGTACTCCATATAATTGAGAAAATCATCCATAGCATGAGAAATAATAATGTGAAAAGGACCAGATAATGTATATGGCATGTTTAAGACCATAAGATCAAATGGCGTTTTGTTACATTCTACATTTCTTTAGTTTACGACCATTAGATTCAATAGTCTTCATTACTTCCTTAAACTCCGTGTCAAGTCAAAACCAGACAAATAGATTGAAATGGATGGAATGTTACTTACTCATGAGATGGAATTGTTTGTGGTTGATCTGCATCAGTGTCGAATACAGATGAGAAATGTGTGCGCTTCATAATTTCGTATACATCAGCGTTACGCCTTTGATCCGCCCTGTCCTTTTGGCCAGAAGTTAAATGTGAACAAACAAAGCATAGCCTTGACTGGAAAAGAGACATGCTCACAGAAACAGATCCCTGTATAGAACCATAAATTAGTATCAGCTTTAGGTTTCATGTAAAGCAATAGGTTCAAGAAAATGCAAGACACGAAGCATCCCGTGTTCACGCAGGTTTCAGCAAAGGGCTGCACCCAATGGAACTTGACATAGACAGCCTATCTTGATGCAAGCATCAATGTTGCTTCCACGCCATTATCCATGACCTATAGGTCCTACAGAAACAACTTTACCATTTCTCTAAGGCTCCCCCCTTCATTCAACAGATTATATACTCTATTTACACGGTATAATTTTCCGAATGAAATTCAATTGAACCCCTTGATTACATGTAGCTCCGCCACCAGATATATGGTTGTGAACTAAGAGAATCTACTAGGGAAACTCAAAATACTAGCTAAATATGATTACTCAGAAAGTGATCTTCCAAATAGCCATTTTGATTAGAAGATAGGAAAATAAGGGGGAATAAAGCTATGTTTCTCCAACTCCTCAAAAGTGCCTCCGGGTGTGTGTGTGTCGAATCCTCCAAAAATAGTGTATTTTTCAATGATCAGACACAGGTTTGGCAGCATTTTTGGAGAATCCGAGCAACACGGGTATAAAGCCCTCAAAAGTTCATATGTCCTTTTTGACTCCAATATTTCACTTTCTACAACTAGTGAATGCTGATGTTTGATTCAATGAAGTTTTTGAAAGAAGAAGCAGTACCTTGTTTCCCATGTATCCCATAAGTCCAACTCCGACGGGGGAGACTTGCAAGTTGTTTATGTGCCTTCTCAACCTCCTACGGACCCAAATCGATACATATATCCCAACCATCTGCTTGCTAACAATACGAATATACCTCGGATGTGAATTCACACCATGTTTTAGAAGTGATCTTTCATCTTCGAACTCTGTGAATTCCTCGAAGAGATCATTTTCCTCGTCAGAAAATTGATCGGAGCCATCAGAAAGAGCATCAAGAACTTCAGGTTCCTCTTGTTGATTCGTCCACAACGATCCCAAGTCTTTGGAGCTTTGGTGCCCTCTTTTTAACCTGCTACCATCTAATCCAACATCATGATTGCTAAAAGCTAGAGCACAGCTGCTTGATACTCTTCTCAACTTAAAAGTCGAAGAAAGGACCTGAGGCGTTGCATCGAGTGAACGTTCAGGCCAATCCAATCGACTATCACAATCAATGCCATATATTCTCTTTAATTGCAAGTTCCTCCTCAGGTTGATCATGTTATCTTCAGTGAAAAACCTGGTGTTCATCGACACCTCTGCCATTATATCTAGTGCAGTAGTAGTAGTTACCACATCAGCAATTATATCAGCTGCAGAAGAAGTCCTTAACACCGGAGACGGTGGAGCACTGTAACTCTTTAGCTTAGCCTCAGGTTCCACTGTCGTTCTGTTTAACGTTCTGCGTATAATCGTCTCCCATTTTGGAATTGGCCTTCTATTTTCTGCTCCCAGTACATTTCCAGCATTGAGAGGAACTACCTCTTGGAAACTGTAATGAGAAAATACAATTTCACTATAAGTTTAAACTGATTTAGCTAGACAAGAAGATTTTGTTAGCTATGAGCTATTTAGCAACAGATTCACAATAAACTTCATAGTTAAATCCATTTTTTTCCTTTTTGTAGTTATAAGGGGATTCATATAGGTAAAGGCAAAGAGGAAGAGCGATACACGGATCGATTAAAACGGGTAAAATTGATGGAAAAGCACATACCCAAGGATGTATATATCAGCTGGTTCATTCATACAAAGCCACTCATCAATCTCAAGATCCTCATCTGGAAGTCTTCCAGCAACATTCCAAGTTCCTATAGTAACTCTGAAGGGAAATTAGGGGATATGTAAGTCTCCGAGGAACGATAAAATCTTATAACTAGATACCAGTATCACAAAAAGCAAATCGAAAAGAACTGAATTTAAAGCCAAACCTCACTTCTTTTGTATTAATATACTGAACTCTCAGAGTTTCTGATTTCCCTCTCCTGTGTCTAGATGAATACTTGGTTGAAGTCTTCCCTGAGTAATTTCAATTCAAATTTTCAAATAGCTGAATATATCCAAAAAAAGCTAGAATAGTTGAAACATCTAAGGCACAATGGAACTATATTAAGTGTATTTCCACACATAATGGCATTTCCACGCGTCCCCACTATTACTCCAGTATCCTGCTACCTCCCACTTGCATAGGTACCGGTTAACTACGGTCACCAAGGCTTAGACAAATGGAAAAACTCATCTAGTATTTTTTAAGACGAAATTATATTTTAACTTGTTAGTAACATTTAGGCATGATCATGAAATTGATCACAATAAAAATCATGATTGTAGTAGTCTACATGTAAGGCTTTGACTATTCCACCACTTACCTAGGTATCGGGTGACTCTGTCCGTCAAGGCTTAGGCAGATGGAAATAGATCACTATTAACATTTTTTTAGACAAATTGCATCCTAACTTCTCATCATATACAAAATTTAGGCATGATCATGAAATTAAGCACAATCAAAGTAATAATTGTAGTAGAGTTTTCAACTATTCCACCGGTTACTTGATACCTTCCACTTACACAGGTACCAGGTAACTACCAACCAAGGCTTAGGCAGATGAGAATAAATCATCTAGTATTTTCTTAGTTGGAGTTACCAGTAGTACCTAATGGAATAGTCGAAGTGTGCACAAGCTAGCCAAAAGGATAAACTGAAACAGAACTTCAAGTAGTACCTGAAGTTTGAGGCTGGCAATCAGTAGGTTTTCCTGGTGATCTGTGCCAATGATCTTCATGCACCCTTTCATCTTTAAGTGAACAAACTACAATTTTTTCCCAAAAAAAAAAAACAACTAAACAAGAAACTTAAAAGAAACAACAACATGTTCGGTATAATCTCACGAGTGAACTCCAGTTTGTTGTGTGTATACGCAGTCTTACCCCTACCTTGTAAAAGTAAAGAGACTGTTTCCGATAGACCCTCGGCTATGAAACTTGAAAGAAAAAAGAAACATACCATCATCCTCACTCTCTGTCTCAGTATCAACTTCATCTTCACTAAAATCATAAAGTTTAGGCTGAATATTCAACCATTTCTTCATCACAATTGAAGGCCAAAATGCCTAAAGCCAAAACAAAACAAATCACTCTTCAATCTCACCTCTAAAGCAAACAAATAACTAAGAAATATACTATACAATATTATTATTTTTAAATAAATAAATAAATACCTCTGATCTTTTTCCTCTTCTTGTTTTCATTTGCACAAGAAATAAAAAGTTGGAAACTTTTAGAACTTAATGAAGTTCAAGAAACAATAAATGCTAGTACCAAGAGAAAAAAAGTGGCGCAAAAGACTTGAACCTTTTGCCAGTGTTGTTGGAGTTTCCATATGTATTTAAGGACCTTCTCTTAGACCATTTAACAAACAAGTTGCTTAACAACAAAGACGTCGTGGATCGATAAGTATTCATTCATTTTTAGGTCTCATTCATTATGTGAGATAAGGTGAAATATTTCAGGAATAAGTTTAAGATTAATTTTATACCGTAGTAATTTGACATTATAATTCCAGGTTAAATTTATGTTGTCAACCAAACACAATATAAAATTAATCTCATCTTATCCTATCAAACTCGAGATGAATTAGTGCTACCAAACGACCCCTTAATATCTCGGATTTAAACCCTAATTATGAAATTGACTTTATTAGAGAGTGAACTTCCTTACGCGAATCAAAATTTAATCGAATCTCAATACAGACACCAGACATGAAGTGTGAAACCAAAAAAACCAAGTTGTTACTAATTACAAAGAAGATTCTTACAAAGACCAAATGGAACAGGACAGAAAAAAGTTATGGCCAAGCTTAACATGCATCAATTTCCTCAACTTGCATTTTGTGTGTTTTTTTTTTAAAAAAAAAGGATGGAATTTTTTTTTAATGGTCCCAAAAATTGGTTCTTCTATGAGCTAAAAACAAAGGTAGTGAAATTGCTGAAATTTCAAGTAAACACAAGGAAAAAGCATATAAAAATAAGAAAAGTCATTTTCAATCTTTAACAACTTGTTAGTACTAATTAAATTCAAATGATATATCCATGCCTAGTGGACTAACCATAAGCCATTGACAACAACAGTAAAGGAAGATTTGTACCAATGTTTTTTTTTTCCAATTTAAAAATCCAAAAAACTAGAAAGAGAACAAGTGATTAAGTCCAAGAATCACATAATTAATGGAATATTCAGAAAGATTAGGATCTAGTAAGATTAATTAATCACTTGTTTTATTAAGGTCATAATTCACTGTTGGTGACCAAAATCTTGGCTGGCAAGTGGCAACCCTTATATATATAATAAAAATAATACAGAAAATTTATAACATGGTCTTTGTTTACCATATGCATTTTCACCAAGTATCTGCTACCTTAATTTATATGCAGCCTCCTATTTTTAAAAGTATAATTTATAATTTTTGGTGTTTGACAGTTAGTGACATAGTCATAATTTTTCTTTAAGGAGATTCAAATATAAAAAAATAAACACGAAATGAAACTAAGAAGATTCAACATCTATAATTTATTCATAATCAATAATTTTAGTATATTAAATACAATATAATTTCCAGTCCCCCTAGCTCGACCCTGCCAATAATAACAGACATCTCGACTATTTTATCAAGTATCTTCTATCTTCCACCGAAATCAGATACTCCTATTCCCTTGTACTCTCTATATCCCGTTTTGCTTATACAACTTTCCAAATTACTTTGAAGTACTAATAGTCAAATTTAAAATTTTAAAGTACTATTAATTAATAGAGATAATTTAATAAAATAAATACTTAATTAATAACTTTTTAAGAGGAGTATAAGATACAAACTAGACAAGTAAAAAAATAGATGAAGTATTAGATAACCGAAATTTAGACAAATGGGACAAAATTATTTAGCAATTTTATCTCTACTTAAATTAAAATTCAATTTTTCAGAATTTTCACTCACTTCATTGTCATAAAGGTCACCCACTCTTCGCATCCTCCCCTCCACCTCCAACACACTTTTTTTAACCTTGTATGTATAAAATATTTTTTTGTCGCTTTGGTATGTTTCCTATATGATTCTGTCTTCAAATAATATATTTAGTATAATTTTAGGAGGATAATATGTATACCATACTTCTATCATAAAAAGGCAGAGACGCATTTTAAAAATCAAATCATTTAACCAATTTGGTGAGTTAATTAAGCTTTGATTAATTAAGAATAAGCTAAAAATCGAAAAAAACATGCAACTTGTAAGAAAAGCCACCGACTAATTGATAGAATTTAAGATAATAAAGTTAATCATGACTTCATGGACATGATCTTAAAGACCCTACAACTAAGAAATATGTAATGACCTTATTAATTGAGACAAAATATAAATAATTATTGACTAAAATAATAGTAAGTCAAATTGGTAATTTAACAATTAGAATAGTTATATTATACTATATATATAATAATAATAATAATAATAAAGTGTATGGAATTAAAACAGCTGTAAACTTATAGGTCGGACGTTATACAAAAAATTAGCATACGTGCATAAATGCTAGTCACACAAAAATGTATTAAAAATAATATTGCAAGTGGAATTAAGCATCAAGAGATAGAGAAAAAGAAAAAGAATTAACCGTAACTAATATCAGCATTACTAATATATTATAATTTAACATTATTCTTATACATCCTATTAAATAGTTCATCAATAAGTAATAAATCATGATGAATAAAAAGTGGATGTAAATATGGGATAATTGGTTTGGAGGTGAGGTACACAGATATTAAATTCTGCATAAATAATATCATATTTGATAACTGATTAGGAGGTTAAATTATGCATATATAAAATTTATAAGGTATTTGATTTATCTATATAAGTTATGAGGAAATTTATGTATTAGAATAGAAAATGAAATAATATACATAAAAATAAATACACTTTACAATCTGCATAACTAATATATACGTATATTTTCTCATAATTTATTTCTATATTACATACTAATACATACATGACTTTAATCAGCTATGAAACCACCATTTTCTTTGAAAACATAGTTCATAGTTATATAGAGTTTGATTTGGAAAAAGTTGACTTTTGATTACTGCCATAGAAATACAGATTGTGGCTATAGAAAGGTACGTAGTGTGCTTATCATCCTATTTGACAATAAATTCAGAGTCTGTGATGCACATTTCTATTCATTTCCTTAGACGTGTATTTTGATTGGATACGATTTTTAAAAAAAAAAAAAATTACGTAAAAAAGGATTAAGAAAAAAGATATCAAAAAGAATAATGAAAGAAGAAATTCAAATTTATTTTAGAGTATAAGATAGGCAAATGGAGAAGTATTCAAATAACTCGTTAAGATTTTCAATAGTAATAGTTGAACTAATCAGATGTGTAGCATGTACGAGGATCAAATATCTAATTTTAGATGTGAATTTGTACACATAAATTTCAAGTTTTAAAAAATAAAAAATTATATATTTAAAAATTCCAAAAAAAATATTACTCCCTATATTTTAGTTAATCAATCGAAGTAAAATACAAAAATAACAATATATTTAGTATAATCTCATAAATGATATCTAAAGAAGATAAATATTTATTAGACTTTTCTTCATTTTTATGAAGTAGAAAAATTATTTTTAATAAACTCTTCTCAAATCAAAATATTAAAAAAAAAAAAAAAATGGAAGAAGGATCGCAAGGAAAAAAATTTGACAGAACCATCTTTGTCGGACAAGATAGTAGAACTAATAGAATCTCATTTCTATTCTTATTATTATAATTGCAGGACTTTTTTTTCGTATTACTATTTCCGTTCACTTTTAATTATCATGATATTTTTTAGAGTTAAATTATGAAAACTTTGATTAATATTTTATGATGTATTTTTTCATCATATTGATATGCAAAAAATTGCAATTTATGTACTTTTCATAAAGTTTCTGAATCTCTAATTTTTTTGTAGAAATATCAAATTAATGTAATCTAATTTAATTTTGAAAATTAGTCAAATTAACTTTCGAAAAACGCAATATAGGACGGTGGGAATAGTTTTGTACTTCTGTACTTCGACACCGATTCTACTTTTTATTATTTTTATTTAAAATGATGTGTTTGACTAAAAATATATTTGACAACTGTCCTCCCTATTTCTGTTGTCTTTTGTTGACTTTCTATTTGCTGTCACAATTTGAACACAAAGAAAATAAGAAATTTCACGAGGAGGTAGGGGTAAGGTCACAACAAGAGTAACGATTTTTTTCAATGAAAAGTTATATATACACATATTATCATTTTTCTTTTTGAATGAAGGATTTTTTTCCTTTCGTAAGATTAATGTTTGGGCCAGTTTACGCGTACCATAAGTACTTTATCATATATTTAATGTACCTTTTTCTTTCAAATGTGTAGAATTAAGCACGTAAGTAATGGATAGTTGCCTCGACGAACATGTTAATTGCCCATATTCAATTGACAATTACATCGAGAATTGTTAAAGTCATTAACGATATTTATATTTAGTATTGATTAAAAAATTTATATTATATTATCATAGTAAAATATAATATAATTATAATTATTTTATTATCGTTAAATAGTTACTGCAAAATTCTTTATTTATTATAATGTTTGTTACGTTTTGAAATTAAAATGTTACTAAATTTTGAGATATGATAAAACGTCACTTTTTTTATTTTATAAAAATGAACGTTAATAACACTATTTATGAAATTTTATGTGTATTTAATGTATTGTCATTATCAGAAGCTTGTTTATCTAGTTGCAAAATTGGTCATCCAAAAAGAAAAAGATAAAAAGGGAAACCAAAATCATTTTGTCTTCTTTTTAATTTCTTTTTCTTCAATTTGGAAAAAATAATAATTATGAATTTCCTCCCGCTATCATTTCATACAAATCACATTGTTCTTTTTTCTTTTCATATAAATAGAGTTTAAATTATATACATTATCAACGTAAAATATTTTTTGCACCGTATAGGTAAATTTTCTTAAATATGAAATTTATAAGTAATACAACTATAAAAAATAAGGAAGGTTGGTTGTTACAACATGTAAATGTAATTCGATGTCACGATGTGTATCGATATAATTTATTTATTTTTTTGCATAAATTGTTTCTGTTTTTATATTTAAAGAGGGAAATTTACCAGGGGGAAAAACTCACTAGTTTAGAAGTTAATTACTTAGATACACTTTAGTTTACAATATTATGAATCTTACCAAATTTTGGTGCGTCCAGATACGTTCAGATACATGTATCTCGGAATACATGGGTCAAATTTAGGTGTAATTTGTTCTAGATGCATTGTATCCAAGTGGATTCGCATATATCTAAGATACATAAGAAATTTCATTCACCTACCTCCCATCTCGCTCGTCAACTCTCATGTATCTGATATTCCAAATACAAGTGAATTATACCAGATACACACATACATATGTATCTAGTGTGATTCACATATATCTGGAATACATGATTATTTCTCTCACCTCTCTCCCTATTTTAGTATATCGAGTAGGAAAAATACATGTATCAAGGTGTATATCTTTCTTAGTATATGAAAAGAAACTCTTAATTAGTGGTATGATACATAATTATTTAAAAGTATAAGTTGAATTAGTATATATAGTAGGGATGTATGTCTAATAAGATATTTTACACTACTTTTACTAAATTGCCAAACATCTCAAATTTTCAAAATAATGTTTTGGGCTTACAAATCTATATATTTTATATTATCATGCTAGATATGGATACTAATTTATTATGTTAAATATCTAGTGCCTTTTCTCCTATGACATAACAATAGTAATAATTTTTTTAATTTTTTTTGTATAAATTAGATATATGGTAGCAATCAAACCAGCTTAGCACGATATATTTTAGTAGTCCCAATTGTATAAAAGTTGATTAATACATAACTTAAAAGTGATAGATCATAAAACCGCCCCATAAGCTTTAATCATAAAAGGAAAATTATTTGAGTCAATTTATTAGACTATTATACTCCATTTTAGTCGTTTTCAAGGGAAATTTCCATTCATTATTGTTTTTTTTTTTTGTTTTGTTTTTTTGTTGATCTTTTTTGTATTTGCCCTTTTGGGATAATTACACTTTTGAGTTCTTAATTATTAAGAAATTCTAATTTTCCTCCTCATAATATTCACCTAATTATAAATATACTTAACATTAAATTAAATAACACAAGTATTTTTGGCCCCTCTAATACAAAATAATAACATATCCAGTGTAGTTTAAGGTATAGATGTTTTCAGCTATGACCTCAACATTTTTCCGTCCATCTATGTAGAAAATATATGATATTCACATTTTTTTTATATATTAGCCGCAAATATGGAGTAATAGTACTAATACATGTAGTAGAACATGTAGATTATTGAATGATTTGACATGTAACAATTCGTGGAAATTCATAATCAGAGAAATCAAAAGTGCACATCTCAATTAATTTAAGATTAAACATGCTTAACATGAAATCACAAGTACCAAATTTAGAGTTTCTCAATATTTAAAGGACTAAAAGTGTAAATTTCCCTTTCTTTTCCTTTTCTATTTCATGATTTTTTTTAAGAATTATGTTTAGAAAAAATTGCATAATACACCATAAGACATGACTTAATAATGTGTTACGCACCTCAAATATAAATTTTCACACTATACTACCCCAAATTTGGGTTGACAATCCATTACAAAAAAGATATACGTACGTCACTTTGGATCACAAGCATGCATACTCATCATGCATGGCTAAAAGTAAATGAAAAAGACCAATTCTTTTTTCGATTAGTTCCACTTAAAAAGTCTTTTATATACGAGATATCACTTTATGAAAAAAGTTATGATATAATGTAGGTAAATATTATCAACAAATAGTGTAAAAATTAAAGTAAGTCCTTATATGTATCTCAAAGGGCGTATAAATTATAATTTATCAGTAACACAAGTAATTTCTTTCGTTTGTAATTTCGCACCGTAGGTAATCACATTACATTAATATTTAAAATGATTAGATTGGAAGCTTCATCTACCATTTCCTCATACATTTGCTCTTATGCAAAATAGGTTATTTAGTGAACTAACTGTGATACGCATAAAGTGATCTATATATCATATTGACAATTGACATTATAAAAAAACGCATCATAATACAAATTCATCAGAATAACTTTTGGTGCCAAGAGTACGATAATATAAAATTTAATCTTATTATTGGATACTCGATTGGTGAAACTATTCATGTTGTTAAAAATAGGTCACTTTAGGGACCTTTTTTGGCCATGGATAAATTTCATCTTTTTTACGAAATTATATTCCATAGGTATATTTGGATATAGAATTACTCTAATTTTTCAAAATTTGAAAAACTTCTAATACTTGATTTTCGTATTTTCACTTCAAAATACTTTTAAAAAGTTCAATATTTTTTCAAGTTATATTCATATCCAATTTTTAAACACTACTTTAAAACTTTTTTCCAAATACTAAATACTCTCTCTCTCTCTCTCTTTAGTGTCCAAACTCTCACTTACAATCATATGATATATATATTTGAGCAAAAAAGAAAATCTATAGATATTCCATTTTAGCTATAGTGAAGCAACTTGCACTTTTCCCTCTTGAAAATCTAATGTCTCTTTCCCAATAGGAAGATGGGATAATTAGTTGGATACATCACTATTTCCAATAGAAGCCAATATTTATTTGGTACTTGCACATCTTTTCATCTTTATTGTTTTTTATATAACCAAATACAAGTGAGAAAATTATGTTTGGTGAAATAAAGTACAAATGGCCAATCACAATAAAGAGAAAACTCAAGATGAAATGTGATAGGAACTAAGAAGATACAAGAACAACCAATAAGAAGATGTTAACAAAAAAAATCATCACCACAACAAAAATAACTTTTAGCAACAATAAATATAGATATTAATAAGGAGTGTTAAAGTCTTTACTGACATTAGTTAAGTGTCATTAATTAGAATCAACGTCGCTAAAGATTTTAGGAACATATACCAAGAGTGTTAATTATCTCTAAAAATACATATTTAACGGCAATTAAGCTATTACCGATAATGATAATTTTGATGTAGTGCATATACATATATATTTAGGACCACAAAGCACATTAATTTGAGTAGTGCATATATAATAAATAAATGGATATGGTCCATAGTCTATATAAAGAGACAAACGAGTAATTCCTCATAGAAAAAAATAGACTAGGGAAATTTTTACCTTTTTAAAAATAGATTAGGGTTCAATGATGTTTTTTTTTAAATCTAGTGTTCACTTTTAACTAATCTAAATTTGTATCTATAAAGTCCATTAGAAAAGGGAACATATTTCCTTCTAGATCTATTTTTTATTCATAGGATTATTCGAACCTGAGAAATTAGGATAAAAATGAAAGTAATGGCAACAAGAACAATTGCGACATTTCATATATTTTCTGATTTTGCCTCCACTCGTAATTAAACCTCTAGATCCATCCCTACGAACAAGTCGATTTGTTATAATAGACCGACTTGGTTTGTTATGTGTAAGCCAATAAGTTAATTAAGAAATATACCAATGAGAAAAAAACTACAAGAAAATAAATATTGAATAGGACATGCACTTGTGAACCCTCTCAAATCTCTAGTAGGAAGAGTTTGAGACGTCTCTACATTCAATATTTGGAATATTGAATAACATTTATAGCAATAATACCTACTAAAAATAGACTTATATATTAAAATAAAACCGTCCATAAATATAAAAGTCATAAGTTTACCTTAATTAATGCAATAAAATGTTATAGTGTTATTTATGAGTTCAATTGTGGTCCTCGTCAGGTACGAATCTATATATATTAATAAAGCTGAAAATGAATCCGCTAATGTGGCATGCCTCATTGGACTCTATTACTATTTATTTATTTTCTCACAATTTTGAATTTTTTTCTTATTTTCTTTCTTCAAACCTTTAAAAAAATGAATTATTTCTTTTATTATTATTTGTATTTATTACATTATAAATTATAATGGGTCATTAAAGTGGTCGAAAATAAATTGAAATAATGGGTCATTAAGCTGCAATATGCTCTTTCGATTGCATAATTCTTTAAGTTTTTCACTATTTAACGTCCGTTTAATCTATTGCATCCACAAATCAAAGAATAAATTGTTCTTTTACATGAAAGTACATTCAGGGGCCAAATCTTTACTTTTTTTCCCCCTGATTTCTTTTCGAAATTGCAATTTTTCTTACTTTTTCTCAATTTGATGCAATCATAATTATGTTTATGACTTTTTAGTTTTACTGTTTCATATTATGCTTGAAATTTTGTATTCCACTAACTTTTTGTTTGCTCTCAGTATATATGTATGGTAGAAGGTTGTGTAAATATGTTATTTTATTTATTTTTAATTATTTAGTTTTAGTAGAATAGTCACTCATTTGGCAGCTAATTAAATTAAATTAACTATTATTTTTTCGTATTTGATGAACTTTCTTTAGAAAACTAAAAGAATTGTGAAAATTAAGACCATCTTCTGTTTTTTTTTCTTTGTATAATTTATTCATCTATTGTTATGAGTTTTATTCCGTTATGGTATACTTAGAAAGGATGATTAAAGAAATAATATAGCTATGTCTATCTAATTTATGTAGTGTTGAATGTATTCCTCCATATTTAAAAATATTATTGGGTATTTTATATTGTAGAGTTAAAAATGAAGATATTGTAAAATTTTGTAAAAATGATTACATTAACCTTTTAAGTTGTTATGTTTTTTTGTGTTTATTATATTCATGTTTTAATTTGATTTGAAGTATAATATGAAAACTATTGAATGGTGATCGGCTTGTGGGAGTGTATTTTTTCTTTTATATTTTAATGAATAAGATCATAGGAATAATATTACATTATTTTATTTTTTCATATGTTCTCTCTATGATTTCTCTTTATTTTGTATATTATATAATAAATAAATATGTCAATTAACCATTCATTCATATTATTTAATGTAAAATTTAATGATCTTTATATTTATCACTCTCATAACTTTTTATCCTCATAATCCCTAAAATAATTAATAGTCATATTCATGATAATATTTGATATTTGATATTATAGTGTTATAAATTGAGACATCTTAAGACATAGTAAAAATATCACATTATTGCCTTTTTAAGTTATGTTTCTGGTGCTTATTATATTCATGTTTTTGGCTGGTTTGAAGAACAAAAGGAAGGCAATTTGTATGGTGAACAACTTGGGGGTGGACGTCGTCACGTCGAATTGAAATCGAATAATTATGTATTAATTTCATATTTTTTTTGTCTATTTTTTAATGATTAAGGTCATAAGAATGATGTAGCATTATTTATTTATTTCGTATGTTCTCTTTATGATTTATCTTTATTTTATATGAATATGAATATTTTATTATCGTATGTTGGAAATCTTATCGTCTTTTATAGCCGCGTGCGCGAAGCGCGAACAAATTCACTAGTTGAATTTAAAATATGAATCATGAGAGTCACAACCTAAATGTTATATAATATGAATCATGAGAGTCACAATCTATATGTTATATATATAGAATTAACGTCTATTTTTTGTTGTTGTTTAACGACATATATTATGTCTCTAATTCCTATTTCTTTTTGTAGTATAGATGATAATTGACCACCAATTCAACATTTTGTTTGTTACATTTAGGTTTCCTTCAAATTTA
>NW_006239325.1:201486-206486 GCF_000226075.1 Solanum tuberosum | reverse complement strand
ATAGCTAGCTAGTTTCTAAACTTTGAATGAATATAGATATATGGTATTATGCTCCGATTTCTACTTTAATTTATGTGAAGATATCAAAAAAAAATATGAAAGTTGTGATATAATAGCATGTTAGGTTAATATGTCAAAATTGACTTATTTTTAAAATTCATGTTTTTCATCGAAGGTGTTTTTTGAAAAATACGTAAATTATTTTGAGAATTAATAAATTGTGTTTGATCAATATTTTTTTTAAGTGTTTTTAATTGTTAAATTACTAAAACAAAAGTTACTGCTAATTTTAATTTGATAAATATGAACTTTTGAAATTGGTTAATCGTATCCTAAGAAAATTAGAAGAAACATTTTATTTTTGGAAGAAGCTATTTTTTCGGCGTTTACGAAAAAATAACTTCTACTAATAACATGTTTTATTAAAAGCTCAGTCAGACACTTTTATTCTCTAAAATAAGTCTTTATATTTAATATACATATTCTTGTCTTTTAGAAATTTGGCTAAACATGTTATTCTATAAAGTAAGTCATAGATTATACTTTAAACTTGATATTGTTTTATCCCATTTGAAAAGTGAAATAAATTAATCTCAAAACTATTATTCCTAGTAAATAAATTAATCCCAGGATTTCTATGGTCATATGTGGTTGTGGGTAGAATTAATTTAATGCATATTATATAAAAATGTCATTTAACTTGGTGTTAATTGAAATTTATGTTCTTCGACTTTGAGTGTGCACAAGTACACACTTAAACTTATATATATATATATATAATTTAACAAGTAGACTTACACGTTCTATGTGGTGTCCTAAATGATAATTTGCAATTCTATATGGCATATTACGTGTATTGTGTTACGTAGAACGTGTGTATCTACTTATTCAACTTTATACAAGTTTAACTGATTACTTGTGTACATTCAAAATTGGAGGACTTAGATACTAACTGAGACCAATTTAAAAAATTACAATTGTATGTTGTGCCTTTATTTAATTACTATTGTATGAGATTTACTGTTTGGTATGAAGCCATATAAGATTCCTCCTGTATTTTGGAAGACAAATTTAAACAAGAATTTTCTTCTAGTAGAAGTAAATTGGAGGATGAGTTAGGTATTTGTGCATTATATATAGAGAGAGAACTGTATATAATTAGGACAATATACATGCATGTATCATTTTGTTTTACCAACTTTGCAGCCTTAAGAATATAAGAAGTTATCTCTTTAATTATTTCACCAACTTTGCGGTCAGGAACGGAGCTAGAGTATTAGGTACAAAGTTCAAACAAATTAATTTGTTAAATATGTGTATGCAAATATATAATTGCAAACTTAGTACTTGTGAAATAGAGCTACTATGATCTTGATGACCATGTTTAAAATCTAAAAGTTTGAAATTTCGACTCCACATCCTTTGCTTATAGTGTAAGGGTGTGGAATTTTGGAGCAAATGGTAGTAAGTTGTCACAATTTTCCTAATTACGAACTCGATTGGTAACTAAAACGATTTATTAGTTTGATGACAAATTTAGAATTTAATTTCAAATTCTGATTCTTGCCTATGTTTGCATTCTAAACCAAAATAAGAAATTCGAAAAATTTATCAGTCTAAAAGTAAAATCTTATGGCAGGTGATAGTAAATTGTTGCATTCCTAATTATGAACTCCATAACTAAAATAATCTACTAACTAATGACAAGTTCAAAATCATAAATGTAACCTTTGACTTTTGTCTCCATCTGCGGCCTAAATCAAAAGATTAAATTTCTAAAGATTTGTATCTCTTGAACTTTTTGAAATATACCTTCAAACATACTTTGACCCATTTTTTTTAAATTTAATTAAAAAAGGACACACAACTTTTTTCTTGCACCCAGTAAGTCAATTTTCATATCCTATCTCTGAGACTGCACAACCATTAAATTTTGTTTTGTCAAATAATTGTCTCCACTTTGTTTCATATTCCCTCTGACTCTAATTACTTGTCTACTTTTAAATTGACACACCTATTAAGAAAATAATTAATGACATAGCGAGTTCATCATTTTACCCTATTAATTATGAAGTGGATGAAAAGTTTTATATTTTTCAAAGTAATTAGTTATTTAACTGAGGGTATAATAGGTAAAAAAAATTATCCTTTCTTGATTTGTCAAAATGGACAAATAATTAGGGACAGAGGAAGTATATTGCAACAATGAAAATAAATAATAATTTATAATAATATAAGTAGTTTATAGACTTCAATAGTGAAAACTAGACACATAATTACCACATCAGCCATGACATGGAAACCACTCAAGATTTTGGACCCTACCATGGTCTGCTTTGATTTCATTTTAGACGCTTGTATCGAATTATTTTAATTTGATGCGTTCAGTTTTTAAATATTTTATAATTAAATTAATAGCATATCATTCTTTTTTATCATGTTTAGAATATTTTTCTAGTTTTGATAATATATTAAATTTGTAATGTTAAATTAGTGTATTTGATGTAATATTCACCTATCGTTTAAAATTCTAGATTCCACGATCAACATCTGATTACTTTTAATAATTTAGATGTATTAACATTTTAAGAGAATAAATTTGGACCTCCCATTATAGAAGAAGGGCATAAGTAGATAATTTTACATTATGCCAAGATAATCCATAATTGTCAATGTTATTAAGGACTTTAATTTCTAACTATATCTAAACATTATTACAATGTTTAGATAGAATAGGTGGAACTAAGAATGGTGGGGATTTTGATGACTAGTTTTTCCCAAATTATTACTATTATTTCGTGAGTTTTACACTTAAAATATTGTGTGGTTATAAATTTTCATGAATCATGTGTTGGTAATCTTAGAGAATTCATGTACGAATCCTAGAATTTCAAGGGACTTAACTCCGTTGCAACCTATGTTATGAGAATTTTGCCAATGATTATCATGTGGGAGCTTTGGAGATCGAGATGTAGCTCAAAATATGAACATGGGCACCTTTCAATTTTCAGATCCACCTTTGTGATGATATCTTTCACCATTTGCCAGCTAACCAGGCCAGCCTTTACAAACTTGTTTATTCCAAATAATTGGAGAAGCTTACTCACAATACTGGACACCAACCTCTAAGAAACTACTGTTATTCCAGTCAAATGGATCATGCCCCACTCTAATTTGTGAAAATGAACTCAGATTGATCATGTGTTGGTAATTCATGTGGTGGCGGGGGAGTAATCAGGAACTCACTAGGCAAATTCATCACGACCTTCATTCTCCCATTGGGCCAAGGCGCCAACAACTTAGTCGAAGCCTCTTCCTTATGAAAAAGAAAGAGAATAATAAGTCAAAATTTCCAAAATTATCATTATTAGGTGAATGTCATTCCCAAATTACATAACTCTTTGAACTACCCTGAATTCATTGTGATAGATGGATACATTTTAAACACTTCACTCATTATCTATATTCGCAACAAGTTATTCTAAATATTTTGCAATATTTTCAACTATAAAAAATTTAATCTAAATAAAGTTATATAACATCGCAAAGTAATTAAAAACACTTGATAATTTATGTGTGAAACTCACAAAACAATATGTAATACTTTAATTCTTTTTTAAAATTTATCCGCTAAAAAAAACAAAAGAAGTCACTAAAACCCATTTTCTCAAGGACCCAAACGCAGTCTATCTAAAACCCATAGTACGACACCGTAAATGACCACCGGAACCCATCTCCTCCGCTTACTCGTCTCCTGCCGGAAAATCACGGCACAGGTGACAACCAGCAGCACCGACACCATCGTAGCTATGGCTTCATCAGCTGAGCAAGAGTTCGCAGCGCAGTGTAGAGCCAATCTCAACCGAGTGCCTAGGTGCCGCAATCTCTGGGACACGAAGATGGCTTCTAGAGTCGGAGATAAGCTCGGAGATCGGCTCAGTGAAGTTGGAGTCCACAACGTGGAAATCGACGTTGAAGAGGAGCTCAATAGGCCGGTGCACTACCGGCAAATGGTGGCGCCGCTTTTTGAGTCCGTCAAGCGCAAGGGCATTGCCGTCGTTGGAGCTGACAAATTGGTTTTCTAGTCAAATTTTGGTATCCTTTTTATTCTCATTCTAATCCTGTAGGCTGTAACAAAAACAAAAAAAATATTATTATGCATTCATAGATAAGCTGATTCAGAATTTGAAGTTTATAGATTTTTACCGCAATCTCAAATGATTATACGTTGATAATTGGATTTAGAATCAAATAATTTATAGATATTTAGTGAATTTTCAATTATATTTACTGTGTATAGACAAAAAAAAAAGGGTTCTGGTGTTAGGATATACTATTAACCATGCGTTTTGATATAGTATTATTATTGAACAATTGTTTATTCATAATACTATATCAAAACGCATGGTTAATAGTATATCCTAACACCAGAACCCTTTTTTTTTTGTCTATACACAGTAAATATAATTGAAAATTCACTAAATATCTATAAATTATTTGATTCTAAATCCAATTATCAACGTATAATCATTTGAGATTGCGGTAAAAATCTATAAACTTCAAATTCTGAATCAGCTTATCTATGAATGCATAATAATATTTTTTTTGTTTTTGTTACAGCCTACAGGATTAGAATGAGAATAAAAAGGATACCAAAATTTGACTAGAAAACCAATTTGTCAGCTCCAACGACGGCAATGCCCTTGCGCTTGACGGACTCAAAAAGCGGCGCCACCATTTGCCGGTAGTGCACCGGCCTATTGAGCTCCTCTTCAACGTCGATTTCCACGTTGTGGACTCCAACTTCACTGAGCCGATCTCCGAGCTTATCTCCGACTCTAGAAGCCATCTTCGTGTCCCAGAGATTGCGGCACCTAGGCACTCGGTTGAGATTGGCTCTACACTGCGCTGCGAACTCTTGCTCAGCTGATGAAGCCATAGCTACGATGGTGTCGGTGCTGCTGGTTGTCACCTGTGTGCTGTCCAGTGTTCTCGTCCAG
>NW_006239325.1:176909-200292 GCF_000226075.1 Solanum tuberosum | reverse complement strand
TTGTGGTGGAACCACATCATTTGTAGTTTTAATAAATCTAATTTTATTTTAATAAAAAATCTAAATTTTTTTTTATTATTATTACTGATTATTTGTTTAATCATTTTTATTTTTTAAACTTTGTTTTAGGAAATTCAATTATTAAGTTCTTGGTGAGCAATTTATTCAACTGAGTGAGGCTAACATGTCTTAACATTTTACGCCTAAGAAACGAGTTATTGTATATTCGTTATTAAAAAATCACTATTTTTTCATTAAAAAATGGTCACCAGCTATTTATACAAAATAAAATTAGTAAGTTTCTAATCTATTTTTACCATACATTTTTAGCTGGCTTTGAGGTAAAATAAGTGTTTTTTTTAACCTTGTTGCCTCTTTCAAACATTTGTTCATATTCTATTAAAGACAAGTATTCTCGTCACATTCAGTCTAAAGATAATCTTTTTCAGGTTACTCAATATCAATCTGAATTTTACTAATAATGTCCTTATCTTTGAAATAAACTTACTTTTAATTTTGTAATTCTAATTCTATAGGAGTTAATTTTTCAGATGGTCACTCAATTAGTAGTTATTTTTATAGGAAGTCATTCAACTTTTTTTTATAATACCAAAGTCACTTAACTAAGAATTTTTCTCACAAAAAATCACTCAACTAAGCCTCGATTTCTTCTCACATAAAATCGCTCAATTTTCTTTTATAATCTCAAAATCACTCAATTTGAATATTTTACCTACAAAATCACTCAACTATTGATATTTGACTTAGAAAGTCACCCAATAAATTTAAATAATTTTTCATTAAATTTTGTTGAAATATAATTTTTATTTTAAACTATTTTTTTTAAAAAGAAAAATTATAAGAAGTTTAATTATACGAATTAGTTCAGTTCACATTCCGTACACATAAATTTCAAAACTAAAATCTAAAGAATCAAATCGAAGTTTAATAAAATCGAATCCAAAAAACGAAGATCCGCAAACGCGGAGGATCGAATTGTTGACTATGGGGAACTCTGGATGTGGTCTACTATCTAGATTTATATGACATAGACGCAAGTGCCATAGATAAGTCTCATTAAAATCAGAAGAACGCTTTCTTTTACTTGAAAGGTTAACATTATTCAGTTCTACGGTTTGTTGTAATTCTGGAGAGACATTAATAATAAAAAGACCATCAATCAATGTACCAGCAGAGACAAGATGTTTATTATAGCTAATAACACAACCGTTATCAGAAAAATTAACATCATAACCATCTCTCAAAACTTTAGAAACTGAAATTAAATTTCTTCTAACAGCAGGTGCATATAAAACGTCTTTTAAAATTAAAACTCTACCACTATCAAACAAAAAAGTAATATTTCCTAATGCTAAAACTGGAGCTGCTGAACCATCCGCTTGAAAAACGCTAACTTCACCTCTAATCAACTTGCGCGTTTCTTGAAACCCCTGCAAAGTAGTGCAGATATGATCAGTGGCTCCTGAATCTACACACCATGAAGTGGTAGAAACAGCCGCTAAAAATGTTTCAACGACAAGTGAAAATGAGTTACCTGGATTGTTTTTCTTCTTGGCTAAGAAAACTGGACAATGTGCCTTCCAATGGCCTGACATCTTGCAATGAAAACACTTGCCCTTAGACTTTTTCACGCCCCCAGTTGGAGGTGCAATTGCCTTAGCTTTGTGAGCCTTTTTCTTCTTCTGTCCACCTTGCGGTTTAGAAGTAGAACCTTTCTCAACATTTAGTGCCATGGAAGGTGCCTTTTTGACAAGTGTCTCTGCCGCCTGCAGCTCATTCAACAATTGTGCCAAAGATAGACTCATCTTATTCATATTATAATTTAGGCAAAACTGTTGAAAACTGTCAGGCAGAGACTGCAATATCATCTCAACTTGGGAGTCATTGTCAATTTCAGCCCCCAAGACCTCTAGTTCATTCAGAAGACCTATCATCTTCATAACATGGTCTCTAACAGGAGTGCCTTCAACCATCTTAGTGTTCATGAGAGTTCTCATGGCAGTCTGCTTAGCTGATCGACCCTGGTCTCCAAACATTTGTTTGAGATTCTCCAGAATTTCAAAAGCAGATAACATAGCTTGATGTTGATGTTGCAACACATTTGACATTGAAGCCAAAATGTAACATCGCGCCATCTCATCAGCTTTGCACCATTTCTGATAAGCAAGCTTATCCTCATCACTAGATTGTTCATTTGGTTTCAGTGGACATTCCTCATTGAGTACAAACTTGTACTCTTCAGCAGTTAGCACAATGTCGAGATTTCTCCTCCAGTCAACATAGTTAGAACCCTCTAGTTTGTTTTGACCCAAAATAGTACTAAGGGGATTAAAAGGAGACATGTTGAATCTGAGATTGAAGAAAAAGTTACAATAGATCAATCAAAACAGTCATATAGACATTGAATATTTACATTCAAACTCATCATATACATATACATTCATGCATCTTGAATAGCCAATCGATGGGATTGGAGAACTACTCATACAATATAAATATATAATGACCGATTATTCACTCCATAAACTTATACAGACCTAACTCAGATGGAGAGTCTACTGTTAGTTTAAGTCAAGTGAAAATCCTCTAGTTACATTGATCCAATCATATATTACTCAGTTTAGGAGAGTTAATAAAGATTATCAAACTAGCGATTAAATACGTAGTGACTTGTATTAAACTCATCCGATGGGGAGGAAGGTCTATGCCAACACATAAATTTAATACTTCATTACTATTTAATCTTGGTAATTAAAGAAAGAATCCTCATCACCATTTTATTTCTTCAAATTTTACACAAAAAATTTCCAAAAAATAAAGCATAAACATGACCAGTTCAATTTGTTTAAATATACCATACAATGACATATAGCATAAACAATATTCCTGTGCATCTTGTTTACTGCCGCCTTAACACAAATAATTCACTTGGTTTTCATTAATACAAGAAAACAGCCAGCAGCTCACTTTGAGAAATTTTTTTTCCAGCCGACACAATATGAGATCAAAAAAATTGGTACAGAAGTACCGCCATAAGAAAAGACAAAATAATGACATGTGCAGCCATCAATTTCTTTTAAAATTATCCATCCAAGGAACATTGTGCATGACTATATGAAAATACTATCAAATCTTACTGATCAACTTACATAAGTCATTATTACCGTAGATGAAAATTTTGGACAAAACCATCAGAAAGATTGTAGAACGAGATTAAATGTAATCTATCTTGATTATGAGAATGGTATAGTTCTAACTTCTCGTGCTAGTGCATTTTGTATGTATTGAACGGGACCAAGCAGAGATAGATGTTTTAGACTGACTGATAAAAACATATTCTCTAAACTGTTAAATGTACTTATATTCTTAATCTTGATATAACGATTATGATCTGTATATATTAATTATTGTTTTGATTTATTAAAAGGTGAGATTCTGAGATGGGTCAATATGCCTGGTAGATTGGATGATAATAATATATATTGGTGAAATAATTAGTTAGTTGATGGAATCCATGTCTCAGTATAGAGATTGATGATACACCTTTTTATGAGAAACTTATAAGTTTTCATGTGTAAACCCGGCCGGTAGATTTATGAATCTGGCACATGAAATAAGTTAAGTGTTGCTCTAAAGGAAATTAATCATTGAATTAAATTCGTCAGTAATTTAATTTATTGATTAGTATCTGGAATCTTAACATGGGGAATTACATAAGTGTTTAATGGTGAATTTCGAAATATAAATAGAGGAGTGCAATTACGAATTTTTAGTGGAATGATTTGTAATTTATTATGGTAAGAATAATTCAAATTAATTATTTGGATTATTTCCATAATAGGAAGCCTCAGTAATAAATTCTGTGGTCCCTCCAGTGCCCAATTTAACTAGAACTCAGAATCCTATTTTCTAGTAGAAGAAGGAAAAGTAACGTGTATATTTCTTCCAAGAAAGAAACGTGAGTTTTGGGGTTTTCTTGAAGAATAAGGATTTATACTTTCTTCTCCTTTTTGGACTGGGAAGACATCTCTATAAGTAGGGATTCTTCTAACCTAGAAAAAAGATTCAGTATTCTATACGATACTTACCCACCCAAGTATTGAGAGAGTTCAATTGTTATTTGGGATCACTGTAGAAGACTGTAGAGCTGGAGTTGGATTTGCTTCAAGATATTTGCACACGCTTCAAGAGGTAATCCTGAGTTAATTTTCAGCATACTTGTGTGTGATATGTATTTGTGATTGTTGTCTATACTCATGCAAGATGTATATTCTGGAATGCTTCCGCTGTGTATGCTATTTTCTAACAACTGGTTCCCGTGAACCTGCACATTATAATCTAATTCTGCCATTGATTTATAGGACTAGTAAATTGATCTGTGTTGTCGTGGATTTGAATTCGATACTCTTCAAACAATTGTTGCTCATTGAGATATCTTACATGTTCTGATTTTTAAAAAAGAAACAAAAATGCTTCATTTGGTTCAAATGATAAATCTATTCACATTAACCAGTAATTCGAGAGGCTTGTTACCAGTTTCGAAAAAAAGAAGAAGTTATTTGAGGCTCTAATTTACTTTTTTTCAAATAAGAAAATCAAAGAAAGGGAAATATAATGTCTAAATGGATAGTTTGAAGTCTGTTTTGTTACAAATCAGATGCAAGTCCCTTACTTTTTGCCATTTATTCAGGTCCAACCATATTACATGTATGCTATTTTCTTGTGCTGAGTATTTTTTATGATTCTGAAGCTTCTCCACCCCTAATTTTTCATCATATTATTCTCCATGAATTTGTTTTATTTTTGTGTTTTATGTGTCTGAGGCAGTTTCAAGTTTAAGCTGATCCTTTAGGCAGTTTTCGAAGCATAGGTTGGTTCATCTAAGGTTACACAACTCTTAACAATTGTGTATTGCCGATTATAAAAAGATGGCCACTTCTATTGGGGAAATCTCTATGGAAAGGTGAAATTTTTGGTCCTTGTTTTCGCTTATATTTAAGGGACAACTTTTATTTTGACCAACAGTTTGATTGGGATGTTATCTTCTTGCAACATTTCATTTGATTGCAATGTGAATTAAGATCCATTCCCTTGCTGCATGATTGCAATTTTTGTCTCCTAATGACCATTTGGAGATTTGATTGAATTTTAATTTCTCAACCGTCTTGGAAGTTTTGATATGTTGAATCTCATTGATGTTTCTCAATTATTTCTCATCATTCCCACACATGGATTTTGTAACTATCTATTCTTCCACGGGTTTTGGTCATCTTATTTTCTTTCATATAATATCGTTACTGACTTTACAATACCCAGAAGGAAAAAAAAATTATAACTAGGTAGGCACATTCCATTAAATTCAATCTTTGGAGGAATCATCATAAGTAGACTAAGCTTACTCTTACCCTCGACCTATTGAAATCCTTCTCCTTTTTCTGTGTTTGAAGCCGGTTATAATTTGGGAACTCAAATAGTGGAATTTGTACTCCAACCAGTTCAGTTTTCAGAAGATTCATCATAGTTAGACTATGTTTACTCTAACTGTCAACTTATATATTAGAATCCTTCTACTCTAGGGACCAATAGAGCATATCTAATTGCTGCTATATTTTGTCTTAATTAGCAGTTCTTCCACTCTAGCAAGGCTTGCTCCCCTTCAAGCCGTACTATTTGACATTGACGGAACTTTATGTGATTCAGATCCATTTCACTATCTTGCATTCCGTGAGATGCTTTTGGAGGTATGTACCGATTACTATGATTTATTTCCTGTAGATACAAAGCTACATCAGTTCACAATGGAGAAAAAGAAGAAGAAATTGTTAGCTCCAAGGGTGTATTTGGTAAGAAGAAAAATGTTTATCATGAAAAAAATATCTTGGAAAATAAATTTTTTTATTTATTTTATTTTATGTGTTTGGTAAGTAAACAGAAACATATTGTTTCAAGAGCATTAATATCTAATATAGGAAAACACTATGAGGTGGGGATTGGAGGCAGTGGGGGTTTGTGATGCGGAGAAGACAATGGACTTGGAATTCTACTTATGGAACTTTTTTTCTCTACCATCACTAGGAAAGCCATTTTCCTCATTTTTAAGAAAGCTATTTTTCCATAGAAATGTTTTCCGAAACATTTCGACCAACCAAACATGAGAAAATTAGAAAATATTTTCAAGAAAATGTTTTCCTCCACAACAAAACACATCCAAAATCTCAAAGTCATGATTTTCATTCTCTTTGCAATTTGGGTTAATTTCAACAGATAGGATACAATGGGGGAGTGCCAGTTGATGCGGAGTGGTTTGTCAAGACTATTTCTGGGAAACACAATGATGATCTTGTCTCTGTACTTTTTCCTAATGATCACGAACGGGGTGTAAAATTCTTGGATGACAAGGAAGCTTTGTTTAGAAGGTTTTTAACTTCTCTACCATACCTTGTCTGTTTCAATGAGTTAAATTTTGGTTTTATGCATTTACAGTGTTAAAAAAATACTTGCATAATAAATCAGTTCACTAATAAGGTTTACAATTAAATCTCTATGATAACAATTAACTGGTAACCTGCTATAATAGATTTAACTACACTTAATCGTGCAAAAAATTGGATCCTCCGCATGTGAAAGCATAGAGAAAAATGACATTGCCAAAAACCAACAAGGTAAAATTTCCATCTATTAATCAAAAGAAGTGGCCTTTTGAAGTTAGAATAATTTTCCTTGAGACGTGACATAATGCATGAAAGGATCCTTGAATCACCATATGGTATCCTGAAAATCCTTAGCAAAGACTTCTCCAATACGTTCAGGAAAGGTTTTATATGAGTATATTGGCTCTTCAGTTTATATAACTAAAGTCCCAGTTACTTGATCAAAAAGAATAACTTAAGTCCCATTTCTTTATCAAAACAATAGCTTAAGTTCCACTTCAATTTTAGTGTTATGCAATTTAGCTATAAGCTCAATATCATTACGCCAATTTCATTTCTCTTTTGGATGGACAATATAGGTTGGCAAAAGAACAGTTGAAACCTCAAAATGGTCTCTACAAGTTGAGAAAGTGGATCGAAGATCACGGTCTGAAACGAGCTGCAGTTACCAATGCACCTAGAGCTAATGCTGAACTATGTATAAATCAAGTTGGCCTTACTGATTTCTTTGATGCACTTATTCTTGGAAGTGATTGCAAGCATGCAAAACCATATCCTGATCCATACTTGAAGGCCCTTGAAGTGTTGAATGTATCAAAAGATCACACATTTGTATTTGAGGTATGATTCTGTTTTGACTTCCAGTTTTCCTTATCAGTTTCGTTGGAGTCCAACTTCCAATTTGTCGCACCAAATTAAAAATAAAAAGCCGATGATCATGTGCCACAGGGTGAAAGGCATCAGATATTTGGTTATTACTTAATGAGTTCTTTTATTTGTTTTTAAGTGGTGATGTGAATAGTATGTAAAGTGAGTTCCAGATGCGACTACACCTACATGGCAACTTTATACATCTAGCATTGTATCAATTCACTTTACATAATATCCACGTGGCACCACTAAAAAAAATAAAAACCCAATTCCGACTCACTTGAAAAAAAATGAAAACTAATAATCATATGTCACACATGATGAAAGCCGTCGTACATTTGGTTTGTAGGTTGGAATTTTTTTTTTCCTCCAAGTGGTACGTGAATAGTATGTAAGGTTAGTTGTTGACGTGATTATACCTGCATGACATTCTTATACAGCTAGTAAGTCTACTTGTGTTTTTTGGGGTTAGACAGCTTTTCAGGCACTTTTTTTTTTGTGAGACATATCTCGTACTTCGATTATTGTATTATTTGCTGTAGTTACTGTTCCCTTTTTGAGAATGCTTTGCCATGCTTCCTATAGTGTTTTTTGCAATAGTTTCTTTACTCCAGTATGTCTTTTTCCTTGAACCAAGGTTCTATCAAAAACAGAGATAGACCTCTCTACCTCCCAAGGTATGGGTAAGGTCTACGTACACTCTACCCTCCTTAGATTCCATAATGTGTATATTGTTGTTGTTGTTTCAATTATGAATTTAACCCCGGTTTCATCTTATAAACTTATTATATGTGTGCTCCATGGGTAGGATTCTGTCTCAGGAATAAAAGCTGGGGTGGCTGCTGGAATGTCTGTCATTGGTTTGGCGAACCGGAATCCATCTCAGTTACTTATGGAAGCAAAGCCTGCTTTTCTTATTAAAGATTATGAAGATCCAAAGTTATGGGCAGCTCTTGAGGAGATTGACAAGATGTCTACCACCAGGAAGACCACAACATGAGGCATATACAATTAAGAGGTGAAAGTTCGACAAAAACTTACTCACATCCGATGTTTACACTAAACCATATGTCACACATGATGAAGTACCATGGTCAGCGATATGTGTATGTGAACGACATGTGTCATGTAGTTGTTGAGTTAATGTAAACACCATCTATGAGTTAAAAAAAAGTTGAGGAACTTTTTGTTCTTGGAGCAGATCTATTCAGGAATATCAGTTACATAATTTTGATGCAATTTTACTTAAATTGTGTACTAAAGGAATTAGAATCCACGGGCAACACAAACGTGTCAAAAAATTAGTATACATAATGTGTAAAAGATTCAGCTTAATAGTCAAAGCCACAAGTTAACTATTTTTTTTTTTTGTGTGTTTCAATTCTGATTATCAATTATTCTCTTTTCCTGTTGGTACTATCATCATCTATATATTAAGACATATTGAAGCTGAATAGGTCAATTATCAATTGTTTTTTTTCTTCTATTTGAACTATCACCATTTGTTCAATCAAGTGTATTTTATTGCATAGATGGTGACAATTTAGATAGAAACTGTACGATATTCAAACGTACAATGTTAGTGGCACCTAATGTTTGATATATGCGTTAGAGTTTGATTAATTTGAATTCATGTTGGGAAATCTTACATTAGGAGGCAAAATGCTCCCAAATGAACACAACTCCATATTCAAGATGATCTAAATATGTAACTTTTATTAAGAATGAAGTTATCGATTATCAAAAGCTAATCATTGTGCTATAGTTGCAACCAACATCACTATCATATCAATTATAAGATCAACTTCTCGATGAAAACAACAATTTTAGTTGGTGATTTAGCAATTATCACGCTCTCTTACTTGTTAGATAACTCATGAAGAAAAAAAGTCCAAATACAAAATCCATCAATCACAATTAAAATAATACTATAGGAAGTCAAATATAATAAGAATTGCCTAGTGCGGATTACCTTTTTGGTGTGGTTTGTGAGCTCTATTGCATACAAACAAGAATTTTACCTCAAGCACATTCATAGAATAGCAATTGCGGATATCTCTTGTGATAAAAAAAGTTAAATGAAATAAAATAACATTTTTAATATATTCGAATTTTTTTTCTTATAATATATTCGAAATAAAATAACATTTTCAATAACATTTTAAATTTTTTTTCTTATAATGGGGCCGCGTAAATTCTACTTTCTCCATACCCTATTTTTTGATATTTCATTAAATATATAATTATATTTTCAAAACAAAATATATCTATTTATTACATACAAAGTAAAATAAAATAAAATGATGCACATTAATTTTTTTTTATTTGAAATAAATATTAATTACCATTAAATTAATAATACTATAAAAAGTTAAATATAATGACATTTTGGTTGTACAATTAATTTTTTTTTTCCTTAAAAACATATCTTTCTTCTTCTTCATCGGCCCTTTCACCGAACCCTAACTTTCCCCATTTTTTTTCCAAACCCTAAAATTCGAACACTCTACCAAAATCTCACTTCGAAAAATCCATAATTTTCATGCAAAAATTCAGCCTTTAACGCTAGTTTTTCATTATACAGTTTTTGATTTTGGTGAAGAAAAGTATACAGTGTAAGAAGCAGTTGAAGGATTTTTTTACCATGGATTCTCAGCCGAACAATCTCTACGACACGGCGTCTCAGCCGGATACCGGCAACGACGCATACACATTTCTGGAATTCAACACACAAGGGGAAGAGTTTGATTATCCTGAATTTCAAGAGCTTTCACAGCCAATTCGATCTTCTGCGTGGCCAACACCATCTGATTCTCTGGTATCTGAAGTACCTGATCGGCCTCCATCGTCGGAAGCATCGCCGTCGACGAAATCACGAGGTGGAGGTGGGAATAGTAATGTTAGTAGTAGTAGTAATCAGGCGTCGGTGGTGGATGCATTGGCAGCGGGGATGAGTGGGTTGAATTTTGAAGAGACAGGGGATGATGAGGGTTTTGAGTATGGAAAAGGGGATTTTGGGGTTGAGCATGCTTGTAAGTACTGTGGAGTGGCGAATCCTGCTTGTGTAGTTAGGTGCAATGTGCCATCTTGCCGTAAGTGGTTCTGTAATTCCAGAGGGAACACTTCGGGCTCGCATATTGTTAATCACCTGGTATGTAAGAGGAGATATGTGCATTTTAATTTTAGCTTATTTTGATTCTTGTGGATTAGTGAATCAAAATAGCTTTATTAATATAAATAATTTGTTTCTGATGAGTATCTTTGTATTAAAAGACAAAAATAAATCATCATCAACAACAACATACATATGGGGAGGGTTGAGACCGTTTCGGAAAGACACTCTGGCTAAAATATCACATATCAAAGCAGTTTGAAAAGGAAAATACTGTAGAAAAGAGGACATTTCAAATCATAAGAAAGCATTACATAGCATTTAGAAAACAAGGAACAGTAATAACAGCCAAATAACACAATAACCGAAGCATATGAAACAACATGCAGTAGCAGAAATAAACTACAAGATTAATGCTACTACTACTGGTATGAAAGGAGAAACAGGTAGAATGCATCAAATTACCACCAAGCCTATCCCCTTGGAAAGTGAGACAACATCACTACCTACTAACCTTCTACCTTTATCTGCAACCTTCATATCCTCTTACCTAAGGCCATGCCCTTGGTAAGCTGAAGATGCGTTGGTTTTTCCTTTTGTAGTTTATTTGGATGATGAATTGAGATGATTCCAGTTATAGTGATTGAATGAAGCACAAAATTTTCTGACCGCATTTTGTTACCAAAAGCAGGATTTAAGTCTGAAAACCTCACACCCACTACTCCCTTGGACTTAATAGAGGTATATATAGTTCAAGCAAAAGGCAGTGCTGTGCCTCACTAGCTGCAGAAAGAGTGGGTGCTGCAGAAGAGGTGGATTTCTTGTGGCAGGGGCGTGTTTCAGATAATGTGGTAGTCTCCTTTTGTCCCTGGCCCCTCTCTGTTCTCTCTGGGAACTTGTGTGAGGAAAAAGTATGGACATGGTTAAACATGGAGAAGTATGGAATGGGAAATACTTGTACAGGGTTGCACCAGAAAAGTGAAGTAGGTGAAGCTTATGCAATTATCTTTGACTTAGTGATCATACACGACTAGCCAATTAGTCTTTATTCTGTTTCTTCATGTTAATTGAGATGGATTTTAGTAGTAGGTGATTACTGTTGGAAAGACAATTTTGCCTATTTTCTCAGATCTGTTGTTAGTCTATCTTTAGTAATATGACCCAATGGGATGCCATTTATTCAGAAAATAAAACTAATGCCGTTACCATAAAAATGTTATTAAAAATAGGATAATCACAAGTGGTTGGTCTGAGTTATACAAAAATGATAATAGTAGATTTATATCTAGCTTCATCAATCTTTTAACAGAAGGAGTTTCCTCAGAGTTCAACTCTAGATTTCCTCAGTTTATGATAAGTTTAGTGAACAAACTATGGTTTTCTCTTTTTTTTTTGTAATGTATATTTCCAGCTCTTTTGTGCTGGGGGATCTCTTGGATAAAATAAACTCTTATCCCAATAAAAAGAAGGTTTTGACTTTTGTCTGAATCATGCAATTTTCATCTCCACCATAGTTCCTTATTTATTCATGTGAGAGAAGTTGAAAGGGAAACTCTCTATATGTTCATCAGGGAGAAAAGCCAAAGCATCACCTTTCTTAGTTTATAAGGAAGTGAATTGTCTCTAGATGATCCAAACTGTGGGAATTTCCTGACAAAATACAAAATCTTAAATGCATGTTATATTTTGTTAGTGTCACCATTCTAGACAGTTTGATTGGCCACTTATGCTTAATGGATTTACATTGGAGAGTTATATTCCTCTTGACTTTTCCTACAATTGGGGAGTCTATGATTTTATTTCCAGAAACAAGGGATTTATTGTGTTTTTTTTGGTTGACGTTGTATATACTCAACTTCATCCTATAGGTGCGAGCAAAACACAAGGAGGTGTGTCTTCATAAAGACAGTCCACTTGGAGAAACAATTCTAGAGTGCTACAATTGTGGATGCCGAAATGTCTTTCTTCTTGGCTTCATTTCTGCCAAGACAGAGAGTGTCGTTGTTCTCCTCTGTAGAGAACCTTGTCTAAGTGTTAATGCATTAAAGGATATGAACTGGGACCTGAGTCAGTGGTGCCCACTCATTGATGACAGGTGCTTTTTGCAGTGGCTTGTTAAGGTCCGGATTCTCTTTCTTAGTCTTCCCTTCTGTTCCTTTTGGTTTCTGTTTTCGGTCCTGTATTTGTGATGTGTGGAGTGCTGCAGGTCCCTTCCGAGCAAGAACAGTTGAGAGCGCGCCAGATCAGTGCTCAACAAATCAACAAAGTAGAAGAATTGTGGAAGACAAATCCTGATGCTACCCTGGAAGATCTTGAGAAGCCTGGTGTGGATGATGAGCCTCAGCCTGTTGCCTTGAAGTATGAAGATGCCTATCAGGTTCTCGCTGGGTGATACAATTATATTATCTCCTTTACCTTTTATTTGTATAGAGATGCATTGCAGGAATTATTCTGCTATGTAGTTGTGAGTTGCCCCTGGATTGAGTATTGGCATTTTAACTATGCTTGCCTTGACTCTTTTAATGTAGTATCAAAACATATTTGCACCATTGATCAAGCTTGAAGCTGACTATGATAAGGTATGTCAGGATCTTAAGATTATTTTAGATGCTGGTGCCTGAATGCTTAATCCTATTTTATTTTCTTAGCTTTTTGTTGCATCCTGAAATATCATGTATTTTTATTTAAAGCTACCTGTGTCTTCTCACTTTTGCTTTTGGATAGTGGGTGTGTTACTTCTTAAGTTGCCTGATAGTGAGTTTTGGCCGTAGAAGTGCTGAATTTATGAGGACAATTGCATTTACACTTGATTGACTCTTTCTTCTTGGTTCTTAATCTTCGTGACAATTGAACTAAGACATGTCAGTTACTACTCTCTGTGTTTCTCATGAGCAAAGATGTGATACTTTTTAATTTGCTCATCTTGTTCTTTTGCCTTTAAGTAGAGTTTATACTTTTCTTGAGGGTATGCTTACAAGCTTTGGAATTTTGTTTTCTGCTTGGTAGATGATGAAAGAGTCTCAAAGTAAAGACAATCTTACTATTCGATGGGATATTGGTCTCAACAAGAAGCGCGTTGCATATTTTGTGTTCCCGAAGGTATTTCCTTGTTACTTCTTTTTTTCTACCGTGATTCTTCTAGATTCGTGGACTGTTATAGTGCTTTTTGTTGTCATTTATTATTTCAATCATGGCATGGAAACCTTTTATTGTCTTTACCTACCTGAACTGAAGATAGTCTGCTGCTTTTTCAGGAAGATAATGAGTTGCGTCTTGTACCTGGTGATGAGCTAAGGCTACGATATTCCGGGGATGCAGCTCATCCAGCTTGGCAATCTGTGGGGCACGTGGTATGGACCTTTTGTCTTGATAGCCTAATCTTTTTGTGAGGGAAAATATAGTGTGGAGTCTGGCTAACCACAAACACCCTTAACAAGTAGAGACAATTTGGTTGGAAAGACAAAGGCTCCCTGCATCATGAAAAATTTAATTAGTGTGGAAAATATTCTTAAAAGAACTTCTCCCAAAGCCCCTGGTTTCCTTTTTTCTCAATTTTTTTTAAGGATTTCTTTTGCGGTTTGTACTCTTGAGATATTGGTTGGCTATTCATTTTTCAGGTAAAATTAACTGCTCAAGAAGAGGTTGCGCTTGAACTTCGTGTCAGCCAGGTACCTTAGATTTTAGATTGCTAGTCTCATTGTAATATTTTCTTCTCTTTTTTTCACCATGTGTTTGTTTGTATTTTGGGTCTTTGCTAAACTATTCCTGTCTCATCAGGGGGTTCCAGTCGATGTGAACCACGGGTTTAGTGTTGACTTTGTTTGGAAAAGTACGAGCTTTGATCGGATGCAGAGTGCAATGAAAACCTTTGCAGTGGATGAGACTAGTGTCAGTGGGTGAGTGAGAATCTTTGGGTTCTACCATAGAACAATTTAAAACAATTGTGAAGATTTCATGTCCTTAATCGTGTTACCTGCCTAAGATTTATAATTCTATCTAAAATCAGATCAGCTTGTGCCTTCTTTCTCCTTCATTTCATGTTTAGAGTAATGTCTGTTCTTTTTTAAGTTTTGTCACCGTTGGAATATTTATGGTAGTGCATCTTTGCGTTTGTTTCCCATTCTTGGTATCATGAATAAACTTTGAATTAATTTATGCACTACAAGGAATGCCAGTTATTTTTGCTACTATTTTGTAACTCGTATGCATCTCCTTGATGCCAGTGAAAACCTTTTAAAAAAGAGGAATGCCGGATTCATAGATTTAACCACCAACTTTATTTGGGTTGACCAGTTTGTAACTTCTATGTTGGAGTATTTAGTTTTGTATTCTTTTTGCCTCTTATGCAGGTATATTTACCATCATCTGTTAGGTCATGAAGTTGAGATGCAGATGGTCCGGAATACACTTCCACGTCGTTTTGGTGCTCCTGGTCTTCCGGAGCTTAATGCATCTCAGGTTGAGTGCTCCATCTGCTAGTTCATCATATTTTTTTTTATCTTTGATATTGACCATGCTCCCAATTATTTTTAGGGATACCTTATTGAACAGGATATTTTTTGACAGTGAGAATTGTTATACTTCTGGTTGTCTTATTTTGACATGTTCATATTGTTAGGTTTTTGCTGTAAAAAGTGTTCTTCAGAAGCCCATCAGTTTAATTCAAGGTCCACCTGGAACTGGAAAAACTGTCACCTCTGCCGCCATTGTGTATCATATGGCGAAACAAGGCCAAGGACAGGTAACTTTGATGTCCTTTTTCCCTATTTTTGTTCTCGATGTTAGTCGCTTGATTTACTGGCTATTTTTAGTTGTTGTTAACTATTTTTTCACCAGGTTTTGGTCTGTGCCCCCAGTAACGTGGCTGTGGACCAATTAGCTGAGAAGATAAGTGCCACCGGTCTGAAGGTGAGGCACCAGCTATTTCTTTATCTCCTTCCCATCCCCAATATGAGTGGGAAAAAAGCTCCATGAAGACATCTTGAACTGGCTAATAAGCTCAATCACTATTTTAGTGGTCAATCCACATTTATGCAAATATCTAGTGGAATCATCTGGCAGAATGTCCTCTTTTATGATGATGAGCTGAAAAACGAGTTCTTTATATCCCCAGAAGGATTGAGTATGTCAGTAAACTGAAGGTTAAAAATGAATCTCCTATATCCTTCCCAATTGACCTTGTCCCACCCATGCACACAAACTGAAGGAGAAGGAGAAGGAGATAGGAGTCTAGAAGTATTGGAAATATAAGAAATATAAGAAATATAATAGAAGTGAATAAAAAATTCCATCATTATCTTTTTCTTTAATTTGTGAGATTTTTGGTCCCTCCTTATTTCATTTTCTTTTCCCCAGGTGGTCAGGCTCTGTGCCAAGTCAAGGGAAGCTGTCAGTTCTCCTGTCGAGCATTTAACCCTTCACTATCAGGTTACTTTTTAATTTTTTATCCTCAAATGTTTATATATCGTTCTCTTTTTAATGTTATCTTTTGAACTTTTGTCTATACAGGTTCGCCATCTTGACACGTCTGAGAAGAGTGAACTTCATAAGTTACAGCAACTGAAAGATGAACAAGGTTGGTGTTGCAGTCTTTGGCCACACACTTGTATAGGGATTTAGCATTTACCTGGGGATATTTTTGGAGTTGTCCTCTGTTTTTTCCTTTCTATTTCTTATTTAATATCCTTTATTAGAGCATTCTAAATGTGTGCACCTGATTCAAAGTCATTTGATTTAATGGACTTTCAGGAGAGCTTTCCAGTAGTGATGAGAAGAAATATAAAGCTCTGAAGCGGGCAACAGAGAGGGAAATAGCTCAGAGTGCTGATGTCATTTGTTGCACATGCGTTGGTGCTGGAGATCCTAGATTGGCTAATTTCAGATTCCGCCAGGTTGGTTTGCCTTATTACACAAAACTAATTTTTTTGTCAACTATTTTAGCTTTTCTGTTTTTTTGTTCTTATGTACTCATTCATGCTGGTTTTAACATTTCTGTTAAACCCCTTCGTAGGTGCTCATTGATGAATCCACTCAGGCTACGGAGCCTGAATGTCTCATTCCTTTGGTTCTTGGTGCAAAGCAGGTCATTATTGCAATTAATGTCTTCATTCATAAAAAAATTGTCATACTGAAATGTAATACGATGTTGGATTCTTACTCTGAGTTTTGTGCTAGGCTGTTCTTGTCGGTGATCATTGCCAGCTTGGACCTGTCATTATGTGCAAGAAAGCGGCTCGTGCTGGGCTGGCTCAATCTCTCTTTGAACGCCTTGTGTTTCTAGGCGTGAAACCAATTAGGTTACAGGTGATTATCTGAGTCTGTTGGACGTGTTAACATGTCCATCCAGGGTGTTGGGGGCTGAAGTGAAATTTGAAGATTCTCTTTTTCCAGTTATTCTCTTGTTTCTCATATAGTTGCCATATCGATTGAAGGGATCCTTCGTCATCTATGTTGATTTGAGGAGTCTTCTTTCCCTTTCTTTTGGGTGGTGGTGGTTGGATGAAGATGTTCATGTCATTTTATATTGTGTTTTCCAATCTGCCACTTGCCATCACCCTGATATTCTAGTTTTAAGGTTTTATGTTTTTTCTATGCTTCACACAGCATTATGTTATTTGGATATCTAGTTTTTCATTATCTAGTAATACTTGTGTGTCTGACCTTTTCTGAGTTTCTTTACCTCTCATTTTAGCTGTCTTTTGTTCCCTCCTGGTTGGCTCTTTCTGTCTTTCTGTTTCCTTGAACTTTTTGGGTGTTGCTTGCTCACATACTCTTTCAAAGTACTGTTTACCATTATTTAGCTATTAAATTTGGAAGTGTCAGACTTCTTATTTTTCCATTACTAATGTTGATTCTGTTGTCTGTTTTGCTTGCAATTCCAGGTACAATACCGTATGCACCCTGCATTGTCTGAGTTCCCATCAAATAGCTTTTATGAAGGTACACTTCAAAATGGTGTAACCGTCAATGAAAGACTATCATCAGGAATTGATTTTCCTTGGCCTGTGCCCAACCGTCCCATGTTCTTCTATGTTCAGGTACTATCCGATTTGTTTAGCTGATTCATCTTCAGTTCTTCTTGTCTGAGTCACGGAAAATTCTGTGATTTCTTGTTTTGGGTCACCTGGATGTTACTATGATGGTTATGGAAATATTAATGATTATTTCTCGGAAGGCCTCTTGGTGCTTCTTTGATATTGTTTGATGACTTTTTTCCTGTTATGACTGATATATTTAAACTTGAATACTTGGTAATTTATCTGTAGATGGGACAAGAGGAGATCAGTGCTAGTGGAACTTCCTATCTGAATAGAACTGAAGCTGCAAATGTGGAGAAGATTGTGACTACATTTCTTAAGAGTGGGGTAGTCCCCAGTCAGGTACATTCTTATTTGCATCCTTAATGCTGAACACCTTCATTTGGTGGTAAGAATGCAATTATTATATATTCACAGATTGGGGTCATAACACCATATGAGGGTCAACGGGCATATATTGTGAATTATATGGCAAGAAATGGTTCCCTAAGACAACAACTCTACAAGGAAATCGAGGTAAGCAGTTAATACATTGGCATTACAGTTTCCTTGGATTATTAGTACTTATTTTGAGTATTTGCTTATGTTCAGGTTGCAAGTGTAGATTCATTTCAAGGGAGGGAGAAGGATTATATTATTTTGTCGTGTGTCAGGAGTAATGAACATCAGGTTGGCTTTATCCATTGATTTTCTCTTGTTTGATGCTCAATTGTTTAGTTTTAAATATTTAGATTTGTTATGTTGTGTTGTCAATTTTTGTATCCTCTGAACCACAACGCCTTCCCTCTTTTCCCTCCTCTGGGGTCTTTGTTTGCAAAAGTTCCATTTCCTTTTTATCTCGGTGTTCAGGAGGTAGGAAACATTTTGTTGGCGTTGATATATGTTTTTATGAGTACTTGCTTGCTTAATATATTTTGTCAAGGTGGATCTGCATCTCTCTTGTGCATGTGCTTTAATCTATTCCACCATGTCCCATCTGTTCTCTATTAAACCATAAGTTTTGACTTTTTTTAATTTCTCCTTTCTTTTAGGGCATTGGGTTCCTTAATGATCCACGCAGGCTTAATGTTGCTCTTACCCGTGCTCGTTATGGTATTGTTATCCTGGGAAATCCTAAAGTCTTGAGCAAACAGCCTCTGTGGAATGGTTTGTTAACACACTACAAGGTAATATCTTCAAAATGTTCTCCTTTGGTAATACTACTTAAGCATTATGTCATGTTTTCTCTGCTCTTCGAAGTAGTCATGACCTGGCAAGTTTGACCTAACATTAGATGGTTAGTCTTTTGGGCTAAATATATCTTGTTGTTATTATATGCATACTTAGGGACGTATAAAGTGTAGATGTCAGTAGGTGTTTGATGCTTTTGAGATGTTCATACTTCAATGCATTTTTCTTGCAGGAGCACGAGTGCTTGGTAGAAGGTCCTCTCAATAACTTAAAACAGAGCATGGTTCAATTTCAGAAGCCCAAAAAGGTACTGATGGTGGTTAAATACTCTACTTAAGTTACATGTCTGCTCGTGCATGATTATGCATCAGTATTGAGGTGTCTTTTTGTGTCATGGGTTTGCAGATCTACAATGAGCGCAGACTCTTCTTTGGTGGTGGACCTGGAGCAGTTCCAGGTGACAGTTTTGGATCTGCTTTAGGCTCCAGTGCTGACAGGAGAAATAGTCGTCCTAGGGGTATGGTGAACTTGAACTTCCCCCAACTGGCTGTGAATTGTTTGTTTGAATGTTGTATGGCACATAGGATTCCTGCGTTGGAATATGTTTCTGTTTCATCTGATTATTTGTCAGGAACCCTGCTTTTGCTGTTCTTCGTATTGTAGAGTTCTTCTCAAAATGGTTTTGGAGAAACTAGGAAAAAGCGAAGGAGCATTTTTATTATTATTAGAATCTCAAGTATATTTATATATGTATTTGTCTGCTTTCCTAAGGATATTTTTAATAATTTTTGGTAGGTTCTTATATGGCACCTGGTGTACCCAATGGTACTCAGAAACCCGGTGTTCATCCTATTGGTTATCCGATGCCTCGGGTTCCCTTTCCCCCTTACCACGGAGGCCCTCCACAACCATATGCAATTCCTACTCGTGGTGCTGTCCATGGGCCTGTTGGAGCTGTTCCTCATGTTCCACAGCCAGGTAGCCGGGGTTTTGGGGCTGGACGTGGCAACGCCAATGCCCCAATTGGTAGTCATCTCCCTCACCATCAAGGCTCCCAGCAGCCGGTCGGAAGTATTGGATCTAACTTCAACTTTCCTGCATTAGATAATCCAAACAGTCAGCCTTCCATTGGAGGACCTTTATCTCAACCTGGATATGCTTCTAATGTCAGTAAATTTTCAGTTTGTTTATTTGATGAAATGGTAAGTGATTTGGTGTAAGCATTTTTTCTTTTTTGAATTATAGATGGCTATCCAGGGACCAGGCCAGTCATTCCGGGATGGACATTCTATGGGTAGCATGTCACAGGTGATTGATTCTGGACATCAAAATTGATATGTTAATTTGTTTTCTCTATCATATTTACCTTAAATTTTTTAATCAGGATTTTGTGGGAGATGATTTCAAGAGCCAGGGGTCTCATGTTCCATATAATGTTGCTGACTTCTCTACACAGGTGCCTGTCCTTTACACCTCTAGTAATTTGTTAATTGCGCCTGCCATCACTGCCTTAATTTATGCATAATATGTAGGATAACATTTCTTTTTTATATTAACTGGCCTTTGTTGTACTGGTATTTAGGCTTCTCAAGGCGCATATGCTGTTGATTATGTAACTCAAGGAGCACAGGCTGGGTTTCCAGGGAACTTTTTAAACCAAAATTCTCAGTCTGGATACTCCCGTTTTGGTTCAGGAAATGAATTCATGTCTCAGGTTAATTTAAATTCCACTTCTTTGGCCCCTCATCTCACTCTTTTAGACCTGGAGGATATGATTTTGAATATGAGAGTCTAGTCTCGAAGTAATGCAGTTCATCATACATGATGGGCTGATCTGTTGGCACTTCTGACTGGGTGGCTTGGTGGATGAGCTATGTGAAGTCGCCTATGATCTCTTTTCTCCTATCTTCCAGTTCGCTTTTGGTCCTCTGCTTATCGAACTTCTGATATCTGTGCAGGACTATATGTCTCATGGTTCGCAAGGTCTATTTACGCAAGCTGGATATAATGATCCATCACAAGATGATGGTTCACAGAATCATTTTGGCATGTCCAATGTTAATTCACTTCAGTCTCAGGTTAATTTATTATTTAATTCTGCCTGAGTTTTCTAAATTGTTCAATGTGATCAATATTTGAAATAAGCATCAGGCGAAGTCCACCAGATTGAGAAGGTGATTCTTCACCAGGATATAGTTCGGCAGACTTTGCTTATTGCAAAATATTCTCTTCTTGCTATTTGTTCATTTCACCAAGTCTCATTGTGACTTGGATGATTCAGTTTTTCCTTGGAATGGCGCTTGAATTTGTTTCCTTTCTTTCCAGAGTTTACTCAATCCAATTTACTCTCAGCCATTTGCGCACTACAATACACAACCATTGAACTTGCAAAGTTCCCAGCCTCAACAGCAGCAAGGGCCACAAAGCCAGGGCTTCCAAAATCAGAAACTCCATTACAATAGTTGAAGACCGCATGGTTGTTATATGATGATTGATGGGTTATAGTTTTGCATCCAGCAATTTGGTTTGTGCGGTCAACATGTGACCGTCTTATCTGACCTTAAGATGAGGTAAAAAGAGTTTGCCAATAATTCAGGTCAGTTGGTGACATATTCCTTGCCAATAATCTTGAATGTCGAGTCAGAGGGCTGACATGGTGGAAGTCTTCTTCTCTGGTCAAGGTAACCAAGCACAGGACATCCGGTGCTGAGAAAGAACAAATAACCCATGTTATCTTCGTGAAGTTTAGCGTACTGTTTGAAAAGAAGGTATACTGTTTCTCCTGAGAGAAAGGTTACATGGCGTGGTATTGTGTCGGAAGGGTGGGTTATTCAGGACACGGAGGTTGTTACTTGCGCATTGTAAGGAGTATATCATTGTTTGAAGCTGCGACCATATCTTTTTTGTACAGTGTCCAGGCAAAATCCAGTTAACCCTTTCAGCTCTTCCTGACATGTAATTACACTCTTCAGTTATTAGTATTACGGGGATGATGATGATAGATGTGTTTGTTATTGCAGCACTTTTAAGTTATTGGGTATATAATCATGCAGGTAATGGTCTTCTATTTTTATTGGGTTGCTTGTAAACCCAGTATCATTTTTGTGGATGTCTTACGAAGCATTTTGCTTGTCAATGATGATAGAATTTACGATTACAATAGCACTGCATTCGTTCTTTTGCCAGTCTCCCTTGTATTTCTACCTTTTAACAGCTTATACAATCAATGATTTATCGCCTTTCAAGTTAGAAAAACTGTTGTGGAAGTGAGAAGAGTTATACTTTTTCCGGTGCATCGGTGATCTGGCTGCATCAGCGCTGCTTTCCGATTGCATATCCCTTGGTTGAAGACATCCGAAATTTTATGTTTACAATGCTAGTTCCATATTTATTTTTTCTCGAGGGTCCTTCGCAAATAATAGGTGAGGTAGGATTAAGGTTGTTTGCACATTCTATCCTCTTCGGACTTTATTTGTTGGATTGGATGTCGGTTACATTGGGTATGTCGTTGTAGTGCCAGTTCAACATAAAATGTTGCCCAGGTTTTATAATATGGCATAATACATAAGCGTGGAATCTAGTCCAGGTTTTATCACAAGACATAATAAACAAAAACACACTTCAATTTTGAGATACACAAACTTCAAAATAAATTATTTATATTTATGCAAATTATTTTTTAAAAAGCTTAAATAATTGTATGTATGAATGCATAGTTAAAATAAAGAAGTTTGATTCTTGGAATTCAAATTATGTGGAGTAATAATATATATCAACATTGATTACACATCGACGATTACAAATTGTTATGATTTGGTATTTGGTTTGTAAATGAGTTATACATGTATTAAATCTGGCATAAGCAATATCATGTTTGTTGGCTAGTTAGGAAGGTAAATTATTCATGAATAACTAATATTGCTAGAAATCAACGTAAAACAAAGACAATATATTTATATTAATATGAGCAAAACATTAACAACAAATCAGAGTGGCACAGCGGAAGCGTGGTGGGCCCATAACCCACAGGTCCATGATCGATACTTGGCTCTGATAAGATAATTTAGAGGTGCAAAGTCTTCCCTTCCGCTCATGTTTTTTTAATTAATATTTCCGCACTCATAAAAAGTTCAAATCCTAAAGCCGCTGCCTATTGTTCAACAACGCATCGGTCTTTTCTGATTTGCATGTGTTCGGAATTTAGTAAATAAGGATTGGTTGTGGAAGCTAAGAGGCTTGTGTTCGTATACGAGTCTTCACAGTTCATGTCGTATCATTTAAATTCATTTTAGTCGAACAAAGAATAATACTACACATGACTTTTTATACTAGTAAATCGAATTTTATCATATTTACATCGGAAAAGGGTCAAATTTGCCCCTGAACTATATGAAATAGATCACTTATACCCTCCGTTATATTTTTGGATCAAAAATACCCCCGCCGTTATCCCAAGTGACCACAAATACCCTTCAAAAGTTAACATTCTAAATTTTTAGTGACGTGGCAAGCCACATAGGACTGATTCCTCCACCTGAGCTGCCAACTAGGATTTCCACTAACCTATCAATTCATCCTCCCAAAAATTAACCTCCATAAGTTCCATAACTCAAGCAATGTATTCAAAGTTATGTATTCTGTTACTAATTCTACATTTCAATACCATGTGGAACGAAAAAAAGTTGAACATATTATTTCTTTTGATAAACAACCAGATACTAAGTGTGGAGTTTTATCCAAAG
>NW_006239325.1:174071-176485 GCF_000226075.1 Solanum tuberosum | reverse complement strand
GCGGGGGTATTTTTGATCCCAAAATGTAACGGAGGGTATAAGTGATCTATTTCATAAAGTTCAGGGGCAATTTTGACCCTTCTCCATATTTACATTAAACTATGGTTTAATGTATAAGTGTTAAGTATTCTATTACATGTATGTCTACTATTTAATCATGATTAATGAATATTTTGTTACCTTAATATATCACTTAATTTTGATTAACCTAAGTATTACTAATTTGATCAATTTAAACATCGGATTGATCAACACGTCTTTTTGATAAGTTTGTAAAAATTTTGTACCAAAAATAAATAAATTATGCTTTATGAAATTTTCGATATACGAGTTATGAGTGTGTGATCATTTCAACTAAAAAGTTAAAGAAAATAAAGAAATTAAAATTAAGTTGGTTAAATTATGACTCACTTTTTAGTCCACTTCTGTTCACGTAACTATTGACTCATTTAAATTCAATCCAACTCGTCGATCTGAAACCCCTAATTTTTTACCAATGGTGGAAAACTTTTGGGAAAATAAAAGGAAATAGTGTTGATTAGAGAGGTAGCTAGGGTTGATGTGGGGGACAAATGTTGTGGGTAGAAATAGGAGATTATGAAATTGACTAGCTCATTTATTAATTATGTTGGTTGAGGTGGGAGAGGGATTTGTTTGTTTGATTTTTTGTATATGAACTTCCAATATTCTAATTCCTTTACTCACATCCGATGTTTACACTAAACCATAGTGGTTTTACTATGACTAATCGATAGATCGAGGTTGAAAGCACACAATACGAATTACCATGGTCAGCGATACGTGTATGTGAACGACATGTGTCATGTAGTTGTTGAGTTAATGTAAACACCATCTATGAGTTAAAAAAAGGTTGTGAGGAACTTTTTGTTCTTGCTTGAGCAGATCTCTTCAGGAATGTCAGTTACAGAATATTGATGCAATTTTACTTAAATTGTGTACTAAAGGAATTAGAATCCACGGGCAACACAAACGTGTCAAAAAATTAGTATATTTAATGTGTAAAAGATTCAGCTTAATAGTCAAAGCCACAAGTTAACTATTTTTTTTTGTGTGTTTCAATTCTGACTATCAATTATTCTCTTTTCCTGTTGGTACTATCATCATCTATATATTAAGACATATTGAAGCTGAATAGGTCAATTATCAATTGTTTTTTTTCTTCTATTTGAACTATCACCATTTGTTCAATCAAGTGTATTTTATTGCATAGATGGTGACAATTTAGATAGAAACTGTACGATATTCAAACGTACAATGTTAGTGGCACCTAATGTTTGATATATGCGTTAGAGTTTGATTAATTTGAATTCATGTTGGGAAATCTTACATTAGGAGGCAAAATGCTCCCAAATGAACACAACTCCATATTCAAGATGATCTAAATATGTAACTTTTATTAAGAATGAAGTTATCGATTATCAAAAGCTAATCATCGTGCTATAGTTGCAACCAACATCCCCATCATATCAATTATTAGATCAACTTCTCGATGAAAACAACAATTTTAGTTGGTGATTTAGCAATTATCACGCTCTCTTACTTGTTAGATAACTCATGAAGAAAAAAAGTCCAAATACAAAATCCATCAATCACAATTAAAATAATACTATAGGAAGTCAAATATAATAAGAATTGCCTAGTGCGGATTACCTTTTTGGTGTGGTTTGTGAGCTCTATTGCATACAAACAAGAATTTTACCTCAAGCACATTCATAGAATAGCAATTGCGGATATCCCTTGTGATAAAAAAAAGTTAAATGAAATAAAATAACATTTTTAATATATTCAAATTTTTTTTCTTATAATAGAGTCTATTAACCATGATTAAGATAATATTATAAGAAGTAAAACAAAAAAATTACGTTTTGATACATTTAATTTTTTTTAGTCTTAAAGTGGAATATATTAATCACTTAATTAAATAATACTACAAGAAGTTAAATAAAGTAAAATAACGTCTTGATACATTTACCTTTTTTTATATCTTAAAACACAATATATTAATTATAATTAGATAATACTATATAAATACCTTTTTTTTTTATATATCTTAAAACACAATAAATTAATTATAATTAAATAATACTATATAAAAAAATAGAATTACATTGTGATACATTTAACTTCTTATCTTAAAATAAAATATATTTGGTACCTTTATGGGGCCGCGTAAATTCTACTTTCTCCATACCCTATTTTTTGATATTTCATTAAATATATAATTATATTTTCAAAACAAAATATATCTATTTATTACATACAAAGTAAAATAAAATAAAATGATGCACATTAATTTTTTTTTATTTGAAATAAATATTAATTACCATTAAATTAATAATACTATAAAAAGTTAAATATAATGACATTTTGGTTGTACAATTAATTTTTTTTTT
>NW_006239325.1:154225-167004 GCF_000226075.1 Solanum tuberosum | reverse complement strand
TTTTTTTTTTTTGTGTGTTTCAATTCTGATTATCAATTATTCTCTTTTCCTGTTGGTACTATCATCATCTATATATTAAGACATATTGAAGCTGAATAGGTCAATTATCAATTGTTTTTTTTCTTCTATTTGAACTATCACCATTTGTTCAATCAAGTGTATTTTATTGCATAGATGGTGACAATTTAGATAGAAACTGTACGATATTCAAACGTACAATGTTAGTGGCACCTAATGTTTGATATATGCGTTAGAGTTTGATTAATTTGAATTCATGTTGGGAAATCTTACATTAGGAGGCAAAATGCTCCCTAATGAACACAACTCCATATTCAAGATGATCTAAATATGTAACTTTTATTAAGAATGAAGTTATCGATTATCAAAAGCTAATCATTGTGCTATAGTTGCAACCAACATCACTATCATATCAATTATAAGATCAACTTCTCGATGAAAACAACAATTTTAGTTGGTGATTTAGCAATTATCACGCTCTCTTACTTGTTAGATAACTCATGAAGAAAAAAAGTCCAAATACAAAATCCATCAATCACAATTAAAATAATACTATAGGAAGTCAAATATAATAAGAATTGCCTAGTGCGGATTACCTTTTTGGTGTGGTTTGTGAGCTCTATTGCATACAAACAAGAATTTTACCTCAAGCACATTCATAGAATAGCAATTGCGGATATCTCTTGTGATAAAAAAAGTTAAATGAAATAAAATAACATTTTTAATATATTCGAATTTTTTTTCTTATAATATATTCGAAATAAAATAACATTTTCAATAACATTTTAAATTTTTTTTCTTATAATGGGGCCGCGTAAATTCTACTTTCTCCATACCCTATTTTTTGATATTTCATTAAATATATAATTATATTTTCAAAACAAAATATATCTATTTATTACATACAAAGTAAAATAAAATAAAATGATGCACATTAATTTTTTTTTATTTGAAATAAATATTAATTACCATTAAATTAATAATACTATAAAAAGTTAAATATAATGACATTTTGGTTGTACAATTAATTTTTTTTTTCCTTAAAAACATATCTTTCTTCTTCTTCATCGGCCCTTTCACCGAACCCTAACTTTCCCCATTTTTTTTCCAAACCCTAAAATTCGAACACTCTACCAAAATCTCACTTCGAAAAATCCATAATTTTCATGCAAAAATTCAGCCTTTAACGCTAGTTTTTCATTATACAGTTTTTGATTTTGGTGAAGAAAAGTATACAGTGTAAGAAGCAGTTGAAGGATTTTTTTACCATGGATTCTCAGCCGAACAATCTCTACGACACGGCGTCTCAGCCGGATACCGGCAACGACGCATACACATTTCTGGAATTCAACACACAAGGGGAAGAGTTTGATTATCCTGAATTTCAAGAGCTTTCACAGCCAATTCGATCTTCTGCGTGGCCAACACCATCTGATTCTCTGGTATCTGAAGTACCTGATCGGCCTCCATCGTCGGAAGCATCGCCGTCGACGAAATCACGAGGTGGAGGTGGGAATAGTAATGTTAGTAGTAGTAGTAATCAGGCGTCGGTGGTGGATGCATTGGCAGCGGGGATGAGTGGGTTGAATTTTGAAGAGACAGGGGATGATGAGGGTTTTGAGTATGGAAAAGGGGATTTTGGGGTTGAGCATGCTTGTAAGTACTGTGGAGTGGCGAATCCTGCTTGTGTAGTTAGGTGCAATGTGCCATCTTGCCGTAAGTGGTTCTGTAATTCCAGAGGGAACACTTCGGGCTCGCATATTGTTAATCACCTGGTATGTAAGAGGAGATATGTGCATTTTAATTTTAGCTTATTTTGATTCTTGTGGATTAGTGACTGGCTCTCTTCGTTGAGCAAAATAGCTTTATTAATATAAATAATTTGTTTCTGATGAGTAGCTTTGTATTAAAAGACAAAAATAAATCATCATCCACAACAACAACATACATATGGGGAGGGTTGAGACCGTTTCGGAAAGACACTCTGGCTAAAATATCACATATCAAAGCAGTTTGAAAAGGAAAATACGGTAGAAAAGAGGACATTTCAAATCATAAGAAAACATTACATAGCATTTAGAAAACAAGGAACAGTAATAACAGCCAAATTGCACAATAACCGAAGCATATGAAACAACATGCAGTAGCAGAAATAAACTACAAGATTAATGCTACTACTACTGGTATGAAAGGAGAAACAGGTAGAATGCATCAAATTACCACCAAGCCTATCCCCTTGGAAAGTGAGACAACATCACTACCTACTAACCTTCTACCTTTATCTGCAACCTTCATATCCTCTTACCTAAGGCCATGCCCTTGGTAAGCTGAAGATGCGTTGGTTTTTCCTTTTGTAGTTTATTTGGATGATGAATTGAGATGATTCCAGTTATAGTGATTGAATGAAGAACAAAATTTTCTGACCGCATTTTGTTACCAAAAGCAGGATTTAAGTCTGAAAACCTCACACCCACTACTCCCTTGGACTTAATAGAGGTATATATAGTTCAAGCAAAAGGCAGTGCTGTGCCTCACTAGCTGCAGAAAGAGTGGGTGCTGCAGAAGAGGTGGATTTCTTGTGGCAGGGGCGTGTTTCAGATAATGTGGTAGTCTCCTTTTGTCCCTGGCCCCTCTCTGTTCTCTCTGGGAACTTGTGTGAGGAAAAAGTATGGACATGGTTAAACATGGAGAAGTATGGAATGGGAAATACTTGTACAGGGTTGCACCAGAAAAGTGAAGTAGGTGAAGCTTATGCAATTATCTTTGACTTAGTGATCATACACGACTAGCCAATTAGTCTTTATTCTGTTTCTTCATGTTAATTGAGATGGATTTTAGTAGTAGGTGATTACTGTTGGAAAGACAATTTTGCCTATTTTCTCAGATCTGTTGTTAGTCTATCTTTAGTAATATGACCCAATGGGATGCCATTTATTCAGAAAATAAAACTAATGCCGTTACCATAAAAATGTTATTAAAAATAGGATAATCACAAGTGGTTGGTCTGAGTTATACAAAAATGATAATAGTAGATTTATATCTAGCTTCATCAATCTTTTAACAGAAGGAGTTTCCTCAGAGTTCAACTCTAGATTTCCTCAGTTTATGATAAGTTTAGTGAACAAACTATGGTTTTCTCTTTTTTTTTTGTAATGTATATTTCCAGCTCTTTTGTGCTGGGGGATCTCTTGGATAAAATAAACTCTTATCCCAATAAAAAGAAGGTTTTGACTTTTGTCTGAATCATGCAATTTTCATCTCCACCATAGTTCCTTATTTATTCATGTGAGAGAAGTTGAAAGGGAAACTCTCTATATGTTCATCAGGGAGAAAAGCCAAAGCATCACCTTTCTTAGTTTATAAGGAAGTGAATTGTCTCTAGATGATCCAAACTGTGGGAATTTCCTGACAAAATACAAAATCTTAAATGCATGTTATATTTTGTTAGTGTCACCATTCTAGACAGTTTGATTGGCCACTTATGCTTAATGGATTTACATTGGAGAGTTATATTCCTCTTGACTTTTCCTACAATTGGGGAGTCTATGATTTTATTTCCAGAAACAAGGGATTTATTGTGTTTTTTTTGGTTGACGTTGTATATACTCAACTTCATCCTATAGGTGCGAGCAAAACACAAGGAGGTGTGTCTTCATAAAGACAGTCCACTTGGAGAAACAATTCTAGAGTGCTACAATTGTGGATGCCGAAATGTCTTTCTTCTTGGCTTCATTTCTGCCAAGACAGAGAGTGTCGTTGTTCTCCTCTGTAGAGAACCTTGTCTAAGTGTTAATGCATTAAAGGATATGAACTGGGACCTGAGTCAGTGGTGCCCACTCATTGATGACAGGTGCTTTTTGCAGTGGCTTGTTAAGGTCCGGATTCTCTTTCTTAGTCTTCCCTTCTGTTCCTTTTGGTTTCTGTTTTCGGTCCTGTATTTGTGATGTGTGGAGTGCTGCAGGTCCCTTCCGAGCAAGAACAGTTGAGAGCGCGCCAGATCAGTGCTCAACAAATCAACAAAGTAGAAGAATTGTGGAAGACAAATCCTGATGCTACCCTGGAAGATCTTGAGAAGCCTGGTGTGGATGATGAGCCTCAGCCTGTTGCCTTGAAGTATGAAGATGCCTATCAGGTTCTCGCTGGGTGATACAATTATATTATCTCCTTTACCTTTTATTTGTATAGAGATGCATTGCAGGAATTATTCTGCTATGTAGTTGTGAGTTGCCCCTGGATTGAGTATTGGCATTTTAACTATGCTTGCCTTGACTCTTTTAATGTAGTATCAAAACATATTTGCACCATTGATCAAGCTTGAAGCTGACTATGATAAGGTATGTCAGGATCTTAAGATTATTTTAGATGCTGGTGCCTGAATGCTTAATCCTATTTTATTTTCTTAGCTTTTTGTTGCATCCTGAAATATCATGTATTTTTATTTAAAGCTACCTGTGTCTTCTCACTTTTGCTTTTGGATAGTGGGTGTGTTACTTCTTAAGTTACCTGATAGTGAGTTTTGCCCGTAGAAGTGCTGAATTTATGAGGACAATTGCATTTACACTTGATTGACTCTTTCTTCTTGGTTCTTAATCTTCGTGACAATTGAACTAAGACATGTCAGTTACTACTCTCTGTGTTTCTCATGAGCAAAGATGTGATACTTTTTAATTTGCTCATCTTGTTCTTTTGCCTTTAAGTAGAGTTTATACTTGTCTTTAGGGTGTGCTTACAAGCTTTGGAATTTTGTTTTCTGCTTGGTAGACGATGAAAGAGTCTCAAAGTAAAGACAATCTTACTATTCGATGGGGATATTGGTCTCAACAAGAAGCGCGTTGCATATTTTGTGTTCCCGAAGGTATTTCCTTGTTACTTTTTTTCTACCGTGATTCTTCTAGATTCTTGGACTGTTATAGTGCTTTTTGTTGTCATTTACTATTTCAATCATGGCATGGAAACCTTTTATTGTCTTTACCTACCTGAACTGAAGATAGTCTGCTGCTTTTTCAGGAAGATAATGAGTTGCGTCTTGTACCTGGTGATGAGCTAAGGCTACGATATTCAGGGGATGCAGCTCATCCAGCTTGGCAATCTGTGGGGCACGTGGTATGGACCTTTTGTCTTGATATCCAAATCTTTTTGAGAGGGAAAATATAGTATGGAGTCTGACTAACCACAAACACCCTTAACAAGTAGAGACAATTTGGTTGGAAAGACAAAGGCTCCCCTGCATCATGAAAAATTTAATTAGTGTGGAAAATATTCTTAAAAGAACTTCTCCCAAGGCCCCTGGCTTCCTTTTTTCTCAATTTTTTTTAAGGATTTCTTTTGCGGTTTGTACTCTTAAGATATTGGTTGTCTATTCATTTTTCAGGTAAAATTAACTGCTCAAGAAGAGGTTGCGCTTGAACTTCGTGCCAGCCAGGTACTTAGATTTTAGATTGCTAGTCTCATTGTTATATTTTCTTCTCTTTTTTTCACCATGTGTTTGTTTGTATTTTGGGTCTTTGCTAAACTATTCCTGTCTCATCAGGGGGTTCCAGTCGATGTGAACCACGGGTTTAGTGTTGACTTTGTTTGGAAAAGTACGAGCTTTGATCGGATGCAGAGTGCAATGAAAACCTTTGCAGTGGATGAGACTAGTGTCAGTGGGTGAGTGAGAATCTTTGGGTTCTACTATAGAACGGTTTAGAACAATTGTGAAGATTTCATGTCCTTAATCGTGTTACTTGCCTAAGATTTATAATTCTATCTAAGATCAGATCAGCTTGTGCCTTCTTTCTCCTTCATTTCATGTTTAGAGTAATGTCTGTTCTTTTTTAAGTTTTGTCACCGTTGGAATATTTATGGTAGTGCATCTTTGCGTTTGTTTCCCATTCTTGGTATCATGAATAAACTTTGAATTAATTTATGCACTACAAGGAATGCCAGTTATTTTTGCTACTATTTTGTAACTCGTATGCATCTCTTTGATGCCAGTGAAAACCTTTTCAAAAAGAGGAATGTCATATTCATAGATTTAACCACCAACTTTATTTGGGTTGACCAGTTTGTAACTTCTATGTTGGAGTATTTAGTTTTGTATTCTTTTTGCCTCTTATGCAGGTATATTTACCATCATCTGTTAGGTCATGAAGTTGAGATGCAGATGGTCCGGAATACACTTCCACGTCGTTTTGGTGCTCCTGGTCTTCCGGAGCTTAATGCATCTCAGGTTGAGTGCTCCATCTGCTAGTTCATCATATTTTTTTTTATCTTTGATATTGACCATGCTCCCAATTATTTTTAGGGATACCTTATTGAACAGGATATTTTTTGACAGTGAGAATTGTTATACTTCTGGTTGTCTTATTTTGACATGTTCATATTGTTAGGTTTTTGCTGTAAAAAGTGTTCTTCAGAAGCCCATCAGTTTAATTCAAGGTCCACCTGGAACTGGAAAAACTGTCACCTCTGCCGCCATTGTGTATCATATGGCGAAACAAGGCCAAGGACAGGTAACTTTGATGTCCTTTTTCCCTATTTTTGTTCTCGATGTTAGTCGCTTGATTTACTGGCTATTTTTAGTTGTTGTTAACTATTTTTTCACCAGGTTTTGGTCTGTGCCCCCAGTAACGTGGCTGTGGACCAATTAGCTGAGAAGATAAGTGCCACCGGTCTGAAGGTGAGCCACCAGCTATTTCTTATCTCCTTCCCATCCCCAATATGAGTGGGAAAAAAGCTCCATGAAGACATCTTGAACTGGCTAAGAAGCTCAATCACTATTTTAGTGGTCAATCCACATTTATGCAAATATCTAGTGGAATCATCTGGCAGAATGTCCTCTTTTATGGGGATGAGCTGAAAAACGAGTTCTTTATATCCCCGGAAGGATTGAGTATGTTAGTAAACTGAAGGTTAAAAATGAATCTCCTATATCCTTCCCAATTGACCTTGTCCCACCCATGCACACAAACTGAAGGAGAAGGAGAAGGAGATAGGAGTCTAGAAGTATTGGAAATATAAGACATATAAGAAATATAATAGAAGTGAATAAAAAATTCCATCATTATCTTTTTCTTTAATTTGTGAGATTTTTGGTCCCTCCTTATTTCATTTTCTTTTCCCCAGGTGGTCAGGCTCTGTGCCAAGTCAAGGGAAGCTGTCAGTTCTCCTGTCGAGCATTTAACCCTTCACTATCAGGTTACTTTTTAATTTTTTATCCTCAAATGTTTATATATCGTTCTCTTTTTAATGTTATCTTTTGAACTTTTGTCTATACAGGTTCGCCATCTTGACACGTCTGAGAAGAGTGAACTTCATAAGTTACAGCAACTGAAAGATGAACAAGGTTGGTGTTGCAGTCTTTGGCCACACACTTGTATAGGGATTTAGCATTTACCTGGGGATATTTTTGGAGTTGTCCTCTGTTTTTTCCTTTCTATTTCTTATTTAATATCCTTTATTAGAGCATTCTAAATGTGTGCACATGATTCAAAGTCATTTGATTTAATGGACTTTCAGGAGAGCTTTCCAGTAGTGATGAGAAGAAATATAAAGCTCTGAAGCGGGCAACAGAGAGGGAAATAGCTCAGAGTGCTGATGTCATTTGTTGCACATGCGTTGGTGCTGGAGATCCTAGATTGGCTAATTTCAGATTCCGCCAGGTTGGTTTGCCTTGTTACACAAAACTAAATTTTTTGTTAACTATTTTAGCTTTTCTGTTTTTTATGTTCTTGTGTACTCATTCATGCTGGTTTTAACATTTCTGTTAAACCTCTTTGTAGGTGCTCATTGATGAATCCACTCAGGCAACTGAGCCTGAATGTCTCATTCCTTTGGTTCTTGGTGCAAAGCAGGTCATTATTGCAATTAATGTATTCATTCATAAAACAATTGTCATACTGAAATGTAGTACGATGTTGGATTCTTACTCAGAGTTTTGTGCTAGGCTGTTCTTGTCGGTGATCATTGCCAGCTTGGACCTGTCATTATGTGCAAGAAAGCGGCTCGTGCTGGGCTGGCTCAATCTCTCTTTGAACGCCTTGTGTTTCTAGGCGTGAAACCAATTAGGTTACAGGTGATTATCTGAGTCTGTTGGACGTGTTAACATGTCCTTCCAGGGTGTTATGGGCTGAAGTGAAATTTTAAGATTCTCTTTTTCCTGTTATTCTCTTGTTTCTCATGTAGTTGCCATATTGATTGAAGGGCTCCTTCGTCATCTATGTTGATTTGAGGAGTCTTCTTTCCCTTTCTTTTGGGTGGTGGTGGTTGGATGAAGATGTTCATGTTATTTTATATTGTGTTTGCCAATCTGCCACTTGCCATCACCCTAATATGCTAGTTTTAAGGTTTTATGTTTTTTCTATGCTTCACCCAGCATTATGTTATTTGGATATCTAGTTTTTCATTATCTAGTAATACTTGTGTGTCTGACCTGTTCTGAGTTTCTTTACCTCTCATTTTAGCTGCTTTTGTTCCCCTCCTGGTTGGCTCTTTCTGTCTTTCTGTTTCCTTGAACTTTTGGTGTTGCTTGCTCACATACTCTTTCAAAGTACTGTTTACCCTTATTTAGCTATTAAATTTTGAAGTGTCAAGACTTATTATTTTTCCATTACTAATGTTGATTCTGTTGTCTATTTTGCTTGCAATTCCAGGTACAATACCGTATGCACCCTGCATTGTCTGAGTTCCCATCAAATAGCTTTTATGAAGGTACACTTCAAAATGGTGTAACCGTCAATGAAAGACTATCATCAGGAATTGATTTTCCTTGGCCTGTGCCCAACCGTCCCATGTTCTTCTATGTTCAGGTACTATCCGATTTGTTTAGCTGATTCATCTTCAGTTCTTCTTGTCTGAGTCACGGAAAATTCTGTGATTTCTTGTTTTGGGTCACCTGGATGTTACTACGATGGTTATGGAAATATTAATGATTATTTCTGAGAAGGCCTCTTGGTGGTTCTTTGATATTGTTTGAGGACTTTTTTCCTGTTATGACTGATATATTTAAACTTGAATACTTGGTAATTTATCTGTAGATGGGACAAGAGGAGATCAGTGCTAGTGGAACTTCCTATCTGAATAGAACTGAAGCTGCAAATGTGGAGAAGATTGTGACTACATTTCTGAAGAGTGGGGTAGTCCCCAGTCAGGTACATCCTTATTTGCATCCTTAATGTTGAACACCTTCATTTGGTGGTAAGAATGCAATTATTATATATTCACAGATTGGGGTCATAACACCATATGAGGGTCAACGGGCATATATTGTGAATTATATGGCAAGAAATGGTTCCCTAAGACAACAACTCTACAAGGAAATCGAGGTAAGCAGTTAATACATTGGCATTACAGTTTCCTTGGATTATTAGTACTTATTTTGAGTATTTGCTTATGTTCAGGTTGCAAGTGTAGATTCATTTCAAGGGAGGGAGAAGGATTATATTATTTTGTCGTGTGTCAGGAGTAATGAACATCAGGTTGGCTTTATCCATTGATTTTCTCTTGTTTGATGCTCAATTGTTTAGTTTTAAATATTTAGATTTGTTATGTTGTGTTGTCAATTTTTGTATCCTCTGAACCACAACGCCTTCCCTCTTTTCCCTCCTCTGGGGTCTTTGTTTGCAAAAGTTCCATTTCCTTTTTATCTCGGAGTTCAGGAGGTAGGAAACATTTTGTTAGCGTTGATATATGTTTTTATGAGTACTTGCTTGCTTAATATATTTAGTCAAGGTGGATCTGCATCTCTCTTGTGCATGTGCTTTAATCTATTCCACCATGTCCCATCTGTTCACGATTAAACCAAAAGTTTTGACTTTTTTTAATTCCTCTTTTCTTTTAGGGCATTGGGTTCCTTAATGATCCACGCAGGCTTAATGTTGCTCTTACCCGTGCTCGTTATGGTATTGTTATCCTGGGAAATCCTAAAGTCTTGAGCAAACAGCCTCTGTGGAATGGTTTGTTAACACACTACAAGGTAATATCTTCAAAATGTTCTCCTTTGGTAATACTACTTCAGCATTATGTCATGTTTTCTCTGCTCTTCGAAGTAGTCACCTGGCAAGTTTGACCTAACATTAGATGGTTAGTCTTTTGGGCTAAATATATCTTGTTGTTATTATTTGCATACTTGGGGACGTATGAAGTGTAGATGTCAGTAGGTGTTTGATGCTTTTGAGGTTCATACTTCAATGCATTTTTCTTGCAGGAGCACGAGTGCTTGGTAGAAGGTCCTCTCAATAACTTAAAGCAGAGCATGGTTCAATTTCAGAAGCCCAAAAAGGTACTGATGGTGGTTAAATACTCTACCAAAGTTACATGTCTGCTCGTGCATGATTATGCATCAGTATTGAGGTGTCTTTTTGTGTCATGGGTTTGCAGATCTACAATGAGCGCAGACTCTTCTTTGGTGGTGGACCTGGAGCAGTTCCAGGTGACAGTTTTGGATCTGCTTTAGGCTCCAGTGCTGACAGGAGAAATAGTCGTCCTAGGGGTATGGTGAACTTGAACTTCCCCCAACTGGCTGTGAATTGTTTGTTTGAATGTTGTATGGCACATAGGATTCCTGCGTTGGAATATGTTTCTGTTTCATCTGATTATTTGTCAGGAACCCTGCTTTTGCTGTTCTTCGTATTGTAGAGTTCTTCTCAAAATGGTTTTGGAGAAACTAGGAAGAAGCAAAGAAGCATTTTTATTATTATTAGAATCTCAAGTATATTTATATATGTATTTGTCTGCTTTCCTAAGGATATTTTTAATAATTTTTGGTAGGTTCTTATATGGCACCTGGTGTACCCAATGGTACTCAGAAACCCGGTGTTCATCCTATTGGTTATCCGATGCCTCGGGTTCCCTTTCCCCCTTACCACGGAGGCCCTCCACAACCATATGCAATTCCTACTCGTGGTGCTGTCCATGGGCCTGTTGGAGCTGTTCCTCATGTTCCACAGCCAGGTAGCCGGGGTTTTGGGGCTGGACGTGGCAACGCCAATGCCCCAATTGGTAGTCATCTCCCTCACCATCAAGGCTCCCAGCAGCCGGTCGGAAGTATTGGATCTAACTTCAACTTTCCTGCATTAGATAATCCAAACAGTCAGCCTTCCATTGGAGGACCTTTATCTCAACCTGGATATGCTTCTAATGTCAGTAAATTTTCAGTTTGTTTATTTGATGAAATGGTAAGTGATTTGGTGTAAGCATTTTTTCTTTTTTGAATTATAGATGGCTATCCAGGGACCAGGCCAGTCATTCCGGGATGGACATTCTATGGGTAGCATGTCACAGGTGATTGATTCTGGACATCAAAATTGATATGTTAATTTGTTTTCTCTATCATATTTACCTTAAATTTTTTAATCAGGATTTTGTGGGAGATGATTTCAAGAGCCAGGGGTCTCATGTTCCATATAATGTTGCTGACTTCTCTACACAGGTGCCTGTCCTTTACACCTCTAGTAATTTGTTAATTGCGCCTGCCATCACTGCCTTAATTTATGCATAATATGTAGGATAACATTTCTTTTTTATATTAACTGGCCTTTGTTGTACTGGTATTTAGGCTTCTCAAGGCGCATATGCTGTTGATTATGTAACTCAAGGAGCACAGGCTGGGTTTCCAGGGAACTTTTTAAACCAAAATTCTCAGTCTGGATACTCCCGTTTTGGTTCAGGAAATGAATTCATGTCTCAGGTTAATTTAAATTCCACTTCTTTGGCCCCTCATCTCACTCTTTTAGACCTGGAGGATATGATTTTGAATATGAGAGTCTAGTCTCGAAGTAATGCAGTTCATCATACATGATGGGCTGATCTGTTGGCACTTCTGACTGGGTGGCTTGGTGGATGAGCTATGTGAAGTCGCCTATGATCTCTTTTCTCCTATCTTCCAGTTCGCTTTTGGTCCTCTGCTTATCGAACTTCTGATATCTGTGCAGGACTATATGTCTCATGGTTCGCAAGGTCTATTTACGCAAGCTGGATATAATGATCCATCACAAGATGATGGTTCACAGAATCATTTTGGCATGTCCAATGTTAATTCACTTCAGTCTCAGGTTAATTTATTATTTAATTCTGCCTGAGTTTTCTAAATTGTTCAATGTGATCAATATTTGAAATAAGCATCAGGCGAAGTCCACCAGATTGAGAAGGTGATTCTTCACCAGGATCAGTATTTTGGACGGCGAGTGGCGACAAAAGGCGACTAGGGCCTGCCTTGCCACGCGGCGAGGCGCTCGCCTTTTTGAAGCGAGGCGCCAATTAATACCAAAAATTAAAAATATTTAATTGCATATATAAATATTCAAAATCTCAATAGCAATAACATATATTGGCAAATATTTCAATTCAAAAACTGAAAGTAGATACTAAAAGTGTAGAACTTTAAAGACCCAATAATTCATAAGATAATACTAGAAATCTAAAAGGCTATTCTTCTTCAAAACTATCCAACTCTTGAAGATCAACATCCTCTACATCATTATATTGCTCCTCATCTTCTTCCTCATCATAGTCTTCATCAATTAGTGTACGAGTCCTACTTGAAGTTGAACTTGTTGATGTAGTTTCTACTCCTTTGCCCTTGTCAAGTGCTCCTGATCTTGAAGAAAGTCCCCTAAGATGATAGATACTCTCATCAACTCCAATTGCCGTAGCAACACTACCCCAAGTAAGATCATCATCCTCATATACTAGTTCATCTTCTTGATCTTCGGGGCATCCAACTAACCATTCATTTGAATCATCAATGTTATCCAAGCGAATTGGATCAATGAGATCACGAG
>NW_006239325.1:153705-154080 GCF_000226075.1 Solanum tuberosum | reverse complement strand
TGTACACTAGATCATTGAGACGCGATAGTGCAAGACTATTCCTCTTTTTGGAATGAATCTACACATACGTTACTGATATTAACTATTCCTCTAATTTTGTTCACATCCGGATGAGCTACAAGTTAGGCTTAATACTTTCATGGCAAACTTTTGCAAGTTTGGTGTTTCACTACCAAATAGTGACCACCATTCCACTATAATAAAATAAATTTAAAGGTTAATGAGTATAAATAAGTCGAATAATTTAAGTAAGAGCTAAATCAACTCGCTTACCCGGTGACCTTGCGTCTTTAGCTCTTTTAGCCGGACCACAACCAAATAGTCCACGCGCCATTTTGTACCTAGGAAGCTCAGCGACTAGTAAATCTTGTATTG
>NW_006239325.1:115837-152849 GCF_000226075.1 Solanum tuberosum | reverse complement strand
CGGAAGCATATGGCTTAACCTTGAATATGTCACCAAACATCAAGTTGATGCAATGAGCGGCACATGGAGTCCAATAAATGTGTGGGTACGCACCCATCATCATGCTTCCCGCTTTAACATTCTCACTAGCATTATCAGTGACAATTTGTACAACATTTTCCGGTCCAATTCTTTCAATAGTGCTTTCAAACAACTTGTACATTTTGGTGGAATCGATAGATTCATTGCTAGCATCGACAGAACCAAGAAATACACTACCGATTGGAGAATTCACCAAAATATTGATGATCATTTTACCATTTCGTGCCGTCCATTTGTCCATCATAATGGAACATCCAAACTTTGTCCATTGCACTTTATGCTCATCAACAATTTTTTCCACTTTCTCCACCTCTTTTTTTAGGTGAGTAACTCTAACTTCATGGAATGTAGGAGGCTTCATTCCGGGGCCATGTTGTCCTACTGTCTCAATAAATTTATCAAATGATTTGTGATTGACACAATTAAAAGGGAGCCCCGCATCATACATCCATATCGCGAAAGCACTTACCGCACGCTCTCTTAGAATTTTCTTTGTTTCATCAATTCCTCCTCCTTTTTCAAAGCCTCCTTTTTGTGTTGATTTATGCGGAAAATAGAGATTCATAGGGCCTTTCGTCACATTCCACGCGGTGGATGATGAACCTCCACTAGAAGATATCTTTGGAGTTTTGGAGGGAGGTATCATTTCCGCATACTCATCCATATCATCAACATCATCAATATCAATATATTCTTCCGGCAGCCTCACTTGAAATTTGGGATTATTAGCGATTTTATTTTGCATATAAGCCCTTACTTCTTCTCTAATCGCCGACGGACAAGCTGTACATTGTTTAACATTCTTGAAACCACCCACTAAAATGTTGCTTGTGTCGAGTTATTCCACCATTAAAAGTACTCTCACAAAAGTTCAATTACCGAATCTTTCGTTGCTCCTTGAGTACCATAATTCCATCCAATGTCCCTCTTTTTTGCTAGCATCCGCCATTTAATTCACTATTGTACAATACAACAGATACTATATTAATTACTATAGAAGAATTAATTTTTTTTAAAAAAAATAATAGACAGCACAGTGAAAGCAGTAGCATTCAGCAACATTTTACAGTGAACAAAGAAAACAGAGGAAAAAACAGAGCAGTGATATATGATTTAACATGACATGTAATTTAAATGATACAATTTTTATAAAAAAATAAAAAAATGTAAGATAAATTTTAAAAAAGAGAAATACGGTGTAGAACTGTAGATCAAAACAAAAATTTGAATGTTTTTCTAAATTCCAAACGTAAATGAAATTTGCATACTTAAGTACTGATTTTTCAAGTAAATTAAATTAAAATTTCAAAAACAAATAAATAATTCTAATAGTAGTTAAATGGGTCTTTTAATGTCATTTGTATTTTATCTTTGGTACCTCTAAAAACAAAGCAGTGAAGAAACAGAGTAAAAAAACAGAGCAGAGAAGGCAGCAAAGCAGTAGTATCAGAACTTCAGATTTCAGAATTTCAGATTCACTTCACATGAAATTGAACAGAAGAAAAGAAGAGAAGAAGAAAGAAAAGAGACCATACCTTTCAATTCGCGAGGAAGAAAGTAAGAGAAGAAGAGTCGACTGAAGGAGAAGAAGATAATTGCGAGGTTGAAGAGAATCGAGAGAATTGCGAGGTTGAAGAGAATCGCGAGATTGAAGAGAGAGTCGCGACTGAGTCCCAAGTTTGGAAATATGAAAAAAAAACCCTAGTTTTGACTAATATTAAGTCCAAGACCTTTTTAAAATTTTAAAAACTAAAAGGCGCCGCCATTTAGGTCGCCATTACGTCGCCTCATGTCGCCTAATTGGTTTCGCCGCGCCTCACTGAGAAATGGCGTGACATGCTCGCCTCGCCTCGCCTTTGCGCCTTTGGCGAATGGCGAGCGCCATTAAGAACACTGACCAGGATATAGTTCGGCAGACTTTACTTATTGCAAAATATTCTCTTCTTGCTATTTGTTCATTTCACCAAGTCTCATTGTGACTTGGATGATTCAGTTTTTCCTTGGAATGGCGCTTGAATTTGTTTCCTTTCTTTCCAGAGTTTACTCAATCCAATTTACTCTCAGCCATTTGCGCACTACAATACACAACCATTGAACTTGCAAAGTTCCCAGCCTCAACAGCAGCAAGGGCCACAAAGCCAGGGCTTCCAAAATCAGAAACTCCATTACAATAGTTGAAGACCGCATGGTTGTTATATGATGACTGATGGGTTATAGTTTTGCATCCAGCAATTTGGTTTGTGCTATCAACATGTGACCGTCTTATCTGACCTTAAGATGAGGTAAAAAGAGTTTGCCAATAATTCAGGTCAGTTGGTGACATATTCCTTGCCAATAATCTTGAATGTCGAGTCAGAGGGCTGACATGGTGGAAGTCTTCTTCTCTGGTCAAGGTAACCAAGCACAGGACATCCGGTGCTGAGAAAGAACAAATAACCCATGTTATCTTCGTGAAGTTTAGCGTACTGTTTGAAAAGAAGGTATACTGTTTCTCCTGAGAGAAAGGTTACATGGCGTGGTATTGTGTCGGAAGGGTGGGTTATTCAGGACACGGAGGTTGTTACTTGCGCATTGTAAGGAGTATATCATTGTTTGAAGCTGCGACCATATCTTTTTTGTACAGTGTCCAGGCAAAATCCAGTTAACCCTTTCAGCTCTTCCTGACATGTAATTACACTCTTCAGTTATTAGTATTACGGGGATGATGATGATAGATGTGTTTGTTATTGCAGCACTTTTAAGTTATTGGGTATATAAACATGCAGGTAATGGTCTTCTATTTTTATTGGGTTGCTTGTAAGCCCAGTATCATTTTTGTGGATGTCTTACGAAGCGTTTTGTTTGTCAATGATGAAAGAATTTACGATTACAATAGCACTGCATTCGTTCTTTTGCCAGTCTCCCTTGTATTTCTACCTTTGAACAGCATATACAATCTCTGATTTATCGCCTTTCAAGTTAGAAAAAGCTGTTGTGGAAGTGAGAAGAGTTATACTTTTTCCGGTGCATCGGTGATCTGGCTGGATCAGCGCTGCTTTCCGATTGCATATCCCTTGGTTGAAGACATCCGAAATTTTATGTTTACAATGCTAGTTCCACATTTTTTTGAACTTGAGGGTCCTTCGAAAATAATAGGTGAGGTAGGATTAAGGTTGTTTGCACATTCTATCCTCTTCGGACTTTATTTGATGGATTGGATGTCGGTTACATTGGGTATGTCGTTGTAATGCCAGTTCAACATAAAATGTTGCCCAGGTTTTATATACATAAGCGTGGAATCTAGTCCAGGTTTTATCATAAGACATAATAATCAAAAACACACTTCAATTTTGAGATTACACAAACTTCAAAATAAATTATTTCTATTTATGCAAATTATTTTTTAAAAAGCTTAAATTGTATGTATGAATGCATAGTTAAAATAAAGAAGTTTGATTCTTGGAATTCAAATTATGTGAAGAATAATATATATCAACATTGATTACACATCGACGACTACAAACTGTTATGATTTGGTATTTGGTTTGAAAATGAGTTATACATGTATTAAATCTGGCATAAGTAATATCATGTTTGTTGGCTAGTTAGGAAGGTAAATTATTCATGAATAACTAATATCGCTAGAAATCAGCGTAAAACAAAGACAATATATTTATATTAATATGAGCAAAACATTAACAACAAATCAGAGTGGCGCAGCGGAAGCGTGGTGGGCCCATAACCCACAGGTCCCAGGATCGAAACCTGGCTCTGATAAGATAATTTAGAGGCAAAGGCTTCCCATCCGCTCATTTTTTTTAATTAATATTTCCGCACTCATAAAAAGTTCAAATCCTAAAGCCGCTGCCTATTGTTCAACAACGCATCGGTCTTTTCTGATTTGCATGTGTTCGGAATTTAGTAAATAAGGATTGGTTGTGGAAGCTAAGAGGCTTGTGTTCGTATACGAGTCTTCACAGTTCATGTCGTATCATTTAAATTCATTTTAGTCGAACAAAGAATAATACTACACATGACTTTTTATACTAGTAAATCGAATTTTATCATATTTACATTAAACTATGGTTTAATGTATAAATGTTATGTATTCTATTACATGTATTTCTACTATTTAATCATGATTAATGAATATTTTGTTACCTTAATATATCACTTAATTTTGATTAACCTAAGTATTACTAATTTGATCAATTTAAACATCGGATTGATCACCACGTCTTTTTGATAAGTTTGTAAAATTTTTGTACCAAAAGTAAATAAATTATGCTTAATGGGATTTTCAATACGATAACTAAACTGAGCACTGAAATTATTTTGAATATTGTTTTGCTCGACAAATGGTTCTTGATTATGCGGATGAGCTGGTAGCTTTCCTACAGCAGCTTTGGATAAAACTCCACACTTAGTATCTGGTTGTTTATCAAAAGAAATAATATGTTCAACTTTTTTTCGTTCCACATGGTATTGAAATGTAGAATTAGTAACAGAATACATAACTTTGAATACATTGCTTGAGTTATGGAACTTATGGAGGTTAATTTTTGGGAGGATGAATTGGTGGGTTAGTGGAAATTCTAGTTGGCAGCTTAGAGGAGGAATCCGTGCTATGTGGCTTGCCACGTCATTAAAAATGTAGAATGTTAACTTTTGAAGGGTATTTGTGGTCTCTTGGGATAACGGCGGAGGTATTTTTGATCCCAAAATGTAACGGAGGGTATAAGTGATCTATTTCATAAAGTTCAGGGGCAATTTTGACCCTTCTCCATATTTACATTAAACTATGGTTTAATGTATAAATGTTATGTATTCTATTACATGTATTTCTACTATTTAATCATGATTAATGAATATTTTGTTACCTTAATATATCACTTAATTTTGATTAACCTAAGTATTACTAATTTGATCAATTTAAACATCGGATTGATCACCACGTCTTTTTGATAAGTTTGTAAAATTTTTGTACCAAAAGTAAATAAATTATGCTTAATGGGATTTTCAATACACGAGTTATGAGTGTGTGATCATTTCAACTAAAAAGTTAAAGAAAATAAAGAAATTAAAATTAAGTTGGTTAAATTATGACTCACTTTTTAGTCCACTTCTGTTCACGTAACTATTGACTCATTTAAATTCAATCCAACTCGTCGATCTGAAACCCCTAATTTTTTACCAATGGTGGAAAACTTTAGGGAAAAGAAAAGGAAATAGTGTTGATTAGAGAGGTAGCTAGGGTTGATGTGGGGGACAAATGTTGTGGGTAGAAATAGGAGATTATGAAATTGACTAGCTCATTTATTAATTATGTTGGTTGAGGTGGGAGAGGGATTTGTTTGTTTGATTTTTTGAAAATGGACTTCCAATTGAGACCCCTACCATTTCATACCTATCTAATTTCAACTTTACATTTTATTGTTTTTAACCTTATTGAAAAGTTTTTATTTATATATAAATTGTATGACTATATGTTAGGATCTAAGGGTATGGTGGAGTGGTTATGAAGTGGATCGAGAATTGTTAGGTTTTGCGTTCATTTTGAATTCCAACATAGCTAAAAAAAATGTGAGGTGATTTTTTCATATATGTTCAAGTCTTGATGAGCAGAGTTATTCAGTATCTATGTTTGTTGGAAATAACATGATCGATGAACTTAGTTGAGATGCGTTCAAACTGGTCCGAACCCACCATCACTAAAATATAAATATATGTTTGTTGAGGTGGTAGAGGGATTTTTGTTTGTTTGTTTGAATTTTTAAAGATGGGTTATGGATTGAGACCCCTACCAGTTCATACCTATCTGGTTTCAACTTTAAATTTATTGTTTTATCCTTATTGAAAAGTTCTTATATCATATACAAATTATATGATTAAATGTTTCGATGAAAGGGTACGGTGTAGTGATCAATGACGTGATGAATTATTAGGTTTTGCCTTCAATCTAAATCCCAACATAGATAGTAGAAATATTTGGTAATTTCTTCCGATCTGTCAAAAGCTTTGATGAGCAGAGTTACTCAGTACCTAGGTCGGTTGGAGATAACATGCTCGATGAATTTAATCGAGATACGCTCAAACTAGTCCAAACCCACTATCACTAAAATATAAATATATGTTACGACATGTTTAAATTTCAACTATATTATTGTCCATATATGTATAAATTTCATGAAATGATAAGGGGATTCAAGATTTGAAGTTTATAGGTTCTAAATTCTAGCTTATTTTTAAGTTATCAAGGTTTAAATCAATAATTTATATCACTACAACAAAAAATACATTTAGTGGCAATAATTTTTTTTAAGCGTAATTGAGTTAATGTCGTTGATTCAAAGTCGCTAAAGCCTTTGGCAACACTTATATAAAATATTGATTATAAATACCTATATAATTTTTAAAAAATAAATACAAAATTTAGATCAAAGTACATAGTATCAGACTCATATGACGATTCCTCAATGAGTTTAAACAGTGCATACTAACATTGCTTTATTAGCTCTTAACAATAATAACTACGCTTCAATCTCTTGAACAAGTTGGATCGTTATATAAAAATTAGCTATTTATATTGCAAACAACACCTTAATCTAACATTGCACAAAATAAACCGAAAAAATCTAGAAGATTCATTTCATATTTACATATACTACTTTAAAATCCAATAAATGTAAATAACGTATAGAATTCAAAACTCATGAAGTTTCCATTCTAAACTCGCCTTCTTAAATTTGCATTTCAAGTTAGAAAGGGGGGGGGGGGGGGGGGGGGGGGGGGGGGGGGGGGGGGGGGGGGGGGGGGGGGGGGGGGGGGGGGGGGGGGGGGGGGGGGGGGGGGGGGGGGGGGGGGGGGGGGGGGGGGGGGGGGGGGGGGGGGGGGGGGGGGGGGGGGGGGGGGGGGGGGGGGGGGGGGGGGGGGGGGGGGGGGGGGGGGGGGGGGGGGGGGGGGGGGGGGGGGGGGGGGGGGGGGGGGGGGGGGGGGGGGGGGGGGGGGGGGGGGGGGGGGGGGGGGGGGGGGGGGGGGGGGGGGGGGGGGGGGGGGGGGGGGGGGGGGGGGGAAAAAAAAAAAAGGGGGGGGGGGGGGGGGGGGGGGGGAACCAAAAAGAGTTGGGATGAGACGGATAATTCATAATTCTCGAGTTTGAATTATGTGTATAAAAAAAAATGAAAGCACTTTCCTCTTAAATGAGTCTTATGCAACATAAATACAGATTAGTCAGAACCTCAATACGAAAACAAAATATCTCGTAAAAAAAGGAGAAAAAGAAATTGAAATAATTATTTGTTTTGGCACCATTAAAAAAATTGTGGATCTTTGCCTGCCTAAAGTAGTACTAGTAGATTATATATAGTGCCAATACACACACACATTAACTCAATGAAAATGGACAGCCAATTTTTGCTTGATTAATTCTCCCCACTTCTCTTATAGCTTTAATCAATCACCTTTTGTCATTCTTGATGGTCCCCATGATGAACAAAAAAAAAACAGATTTTATTTTGGAATATTACAATATATATTCCCTTGATTATGAGTAAATTTTGATGTTGATCATTTTGATATTTTACTAAAAATGTTTAATCATAAATTAGTTTAAAATATGTTACTCATTTTATAGTCATTTCACACTTAAAAATCATTTTGGTTGATTTGATGAATTTTTTTTATATTTAATTCCTAGAAATTTCTCCCTATATATATATATATATTTTAGAAAAAGGTGACTTTGGGGGTGAGTCTAGTTAGCCATCACTTTCGAGTCTGAGCTCTACTCAATCAACTTCATAACTTTACTTAGCTTTTAACATTGCAAAAGGATAACTTTTCACTATCTCGTTTCGCCCGTGAACTGATCACTTAAATCACCTTCCATCAATAAATACTCTCAAGGCATCGACCGTATACGGTACCTTAACATATAAAATATACTAATCTTACAACATAATAGTTTAATAAATAATTGATCATTTAAGCAATGAACTTCAAAAACAATAATATAATCAATGTAATATGACAAATGGAGTCTAGAGAGTAAGATATATGTACGTAAATTCACTCCTATTTTTATATGACAAAAAAATTATTTCCAATAGATCTTTAGAACCTCAAGTATTAACATGTGTCAATTACGTGTTAAAAAGGACAAAATGGCCAAGGATAATTCATACTATTTTTAATAATATATATTATTACTAATAATGTCAACTTGTTTGTTTTATAAACTAATTAATCCTTTGTTATTTATTGAAGTTCACAACATTATTAGTCACTTGCCGGCCTAAAAAAGGATGAGAAAATAGACAATACATAAATCTGGACCAGCATTTAAAGCCTGTATTTGTGGGGAATTCTTCTGACTCTTTCTTAGGGAGGGGGACTTCGTGGCCAACTGCTTGTATATCGATCGAAAAGATATAGCTATAAATATTATCATCGGTTCTCCCTTCGTATTTTATTTATCTATAAGAATTGTTTGATTCACTTCAATTTTTAATAAAATTGGACTAAGTTCAGATAGATCTCCATCTCATTTTATGACGAATGCATCACATTGAGAATTGACTTGTCAGATCAATTATTTAGACAGAGAGTTTTTTGTATTTCATTTCATTGGCAACTAAAATAGACCTAAATGGATTGTACGATGCTTCAGATCAAAGAAATTTTAAAATAAATTGAAAAGAATATCAATAAATTGTGTAGACTAGATTATGAATTACAAAAGCAAACCTCTCAAGTTGTGACCACAATGAATTATACATATTTGAAAAGGTGATAATGGTATTGTTGTGTAATTAGAATTTTCATTAAAAGAAGTTAAAAAGTGAAGTAAATATATAAAAGGTTGAAGCATGAACTTTGTCAATTTTCTTATTTTTCTTCTGATCAAGTGATTTTCAACGTCTTTCTTCAATAAAGTATATAAAAATCAAAATATAATTAAGACCGAAAGAAGATTCTCAAAAAACACTCGAAGTCATTAGCTTGAAGGCAAAGAAGGAGGAATAAAGAAAGTCAAAGTGCCTCTTTAGGATAATAAATATAATGTTAGAGTTCAACTATTACAACGCACCATAATACTAGAATGAGTTAGACCTTACTATGGCCTATGAGTGTGATACTCAAAAAAATTCATGGATAAGTTATTCGTTCTTTTCTCAATATTTTTCTTTGATCAACAAAATTTCACATACATATAATATATACACATAAAGATATTTTTTTATAATTTTACATAATATAATTTTTCAACAGAAAGGTGTCCGTTGACACTCCATTGATATACAATTTCCCCTATTGCTGCGTGGCAAAATAAAAAAGCTTAGCTAATAAGTAACATTTAATATTTGATATATATTGTTAAAAGTAATTTTCAGACTTGTATATATTACTATTATAGTTTATATACATAAAATAATTTTTCGACAAGATGATATATCTATGTAGCTACACCAATTGAGAAGATTTTTTTAAATTTTATTTTGAGGGTTTAAATTACTTTTTTGTTGTGGGGACTGCTGAGGTTCTTAATTTGCAGCAGGAAACCTCTGATTTTGTGCAGCATAATACAAAGAAGACCCACCCACCCCACTCATTCACAAATCTTTTACCCACTCCATATGTAATAATAATAATGAATTCAGAATTTAGACGTGTATATATATATATATATATATATTCTTCTATTATCACTAGAGAAAATATAAAAAAGTACATATAGTAACATTAATTTGATTCATAAATTATTTAACTCCCCCTCACATTTTCATTAAATTACTTCTATTAGTACCTCTATTTCATAATCGTCTGGGTGAATGTAGTGTATATATCACGGATTCATTTATAATTAAAAGCTAATAATGTTCTAATTAAGCTAATTAAAAGTTTCATGAATTCATGTGATGTGTTTGACAAGTTAGATAGTGGAATATTTATTGGTATTGATAAGCTTCACTTATTAATCAATCAATACTTCAAATCAAACAACACCTAGAATGACTTTGCAATTGCTTTCTAGGTGTGCTATGTATTGTAGTGTAAGTGGAAAGATAATTACACCAAAAATTATGATAGGAGGGTAATTAAATACTTTTAATTACACCAAAAATTATGATAGTGGAATATTTATTGATATCTTTAATTAGAGGTTCTGATTAAATCAGGTTATGATCCCAACGCCCATATGAGGTAGTGATGAGTTTCACGCGTCTTAATCCAACCTATGGCTACACATGATTATCGGCCACAAAATGGTACCGCCCAATACCTACCCTACCACTTATAAACGATCGTCCTACAACAATCCAAAAAGAAACTGCAATGATCTTGAATGAAAATTTTATAACGATAATTCGAGTCAGATATATATATATATATATATATATATATATATCTGATTCGAATTATCGTTATAAAATTTTCATTCAAGATCATTGCAGTTTCTTTTTGGATTGTTGTAGGACGATCGTTTATAAGTGGTAGGGTAGGTATTGGGCGGTACCATTTTGTGGCCGATAATCATGTGTAGCCATAGGTTGGATTAAGACGCGTGAAACTCATCACTACCTCATATGGGCGTTGGGATCATAACCTGATTTAATCAGAACCTCTAATTAAAGATATCAATAAATATTCCACTATCATAATTTTTGGTGTAATTAAAAGTATTTAATTACCCTCCTATCATAATTTTTGGTGTAATTATCTTTCCACTTACACTACAATACATAGCACACCTAGAAAGCAATTGCAAAGTCATTCTAGGTGTTGTTTGATTTGAAGTATTGATTGATTAATAAGTGAAGCTTATCAATACCAATAAATATTCCACTATCTAACTTGTCAAACACATCACATGAATTCATGAAACTTTTAATTAGCTTAATTAGAACATTATTAGCTTTTTTTTTCTTTTGCTTTTAACAACAACAATATACACAACAATGTAATTTTATAAGGATTATTTGAAAAGAATAGTGTGTACGTAAATTTTATTCCTATCTGATAAAAATTGAGAGATTGTTTACAAAAGATTTTCAGCCCAAGAAAAATATAATAAATCAAGTATGAAAATAAAGTATAATAGTGAAGAAGTCATGATGAAAATAATAAAGAAAAAAATAATAACAATAACAAATAATACAATATAACCGAAGAGAAAAAAAAGTCATGTATCTTTTGCGTTCAACAACAACACAATAACAACAATATACACATGAGTGTAATTCCACAAGTGATTTCTGAAAAGGTGTTGTGTACGCAAACCTTATCTCTACCTTCTGAGGATGGAGAGGTTATTTACGAAAGATCCTACTCAAGAAAAACACAACAAATTAAATCAGGTATGAAAAAGAACTACAGTAGTTAAGAAACCATATTAAAATTAATAAAAAAAAATAGCAGCCACAATAAATAATATGATAATCAAGACAAAAAAAATAATATAATCACAACAAATAATACGATAACCGAGAAAACAAAAACATGTTTCTTTCTACTTTCATCATTATAATTAATTTTAAGATAAGAAACATGGTTGTTGCACCACTTCCATCTATTCTTTTGATTTTTCAATCAAAAGATAGCCATATTTTTCTTTGATTGCTTCTCCTTAATTTGATGGATCTTGTACCAAATTATTTGTTTAATTGACAGGCCTCCTTTCTATTTTTCTGCCCACTAAAAACTTTAAGCACCATTAGCTAAATGTTGTCGTTATTACGTTAATCCATTTTAATTTATGTGAACTTATTTGAATAAATACGAAATTAAAAGAAAATAAGAATTTTAAAATATGTGATCTTAAACTCTTAATCAAATGTGCGTATTATAATGTTTGTGTGACTATAAAACTTTTATAACGTATGATCTTGATTCATAATATTTAATTTGTGTGGATGTAAACACTTCTAATTAAGGATAAAATTAATTAAAAAGCTTAAGTTAATAATCTCCAAAGTTGAAAAAAGGTTGAAAATGAGAGGATATAAGTTCCTCTCACTTGTAAATTAAATAGAAGTCTATGAATTTCGTCGTTAATCTGTTATCGCTCGTAACAAAAAAATCTTTTTAAAATCTCACAAATCTGTCACTAAATAAAAATTAACGATCATTTTTTTAATTTATATTATAAAATTTATCTATCGTTAATTTCTATTCTTAGGTTTGATTTGAGATGTGCTTTTGGTGCAAAGAAAGGCATAGGTACTATAGTGGGTAGGTTAGGAAGAGGACGGTGCTATTTGTCAATTAGAAACTAATTAAACCAAATAATACAAAGTCCAAAAGTGATAATTAGTTGTTGGAAGAATAGTTAGGGTTGCGATCGGATAGATAGTATGTCTCTATTTTTAATCAGAGGTATCAAATTTGAATATCAGAAATACAAAACATCCTAGTAGGACGTTATAAATATTCGATATTTTGCCCGAGGAAAAAGTCCCCGTCTAATATATACCAAATTGATGATTTGGACAACACGCTCCAATTTTCTTTTTTCAAGTATACAAACCGCAAAAATAAAAGTAGTAAGATTGATTTTCTTAATAATAAATAATTAAAAAAAAGTTGTAAGAACTATTGAATTCAGAACAAATATCTGCTAGAACGTCGATCAATTAATTTAATAAAATGGGAATTAGCTAGCACTCGATTTCATTGAAAACACTTCTTCCTTTAATAAGACTTATGTAGTGCAAATTCAATAAATTGTCAGGATCACAAAACGAATATCGAATATTATGTGAAAATATTTTTTAAAAAATTATTAAATGAAGGACCACATAATTTTTATTTTTTTTTAAAGTGCTACATTAGCATGACAACCAACATGTTTTGAACTAATTGATTTTGCAATGATATAAATGACAAATGAAATATGAATAGGCCCTACTTGCTTTAAAATGGATGGAAAATTTTGACGTGCATGCAATTGATGTTTGAAAATTAGACAAAATTTAAAGGTAAGTTTATAAACATTATCAAGAAAGATTGGTGTTAGATTGATTTGGTCTAAAGTGTGAACACTTGTTTAAGTTAATTATAATGTTAGTAATTAATAGTCTAAATTGTCAATTTGTTTGGCCTCATTGAGAATCTTCAAAAATCTAGAAACATCATTTTCATCCTAATATACTTTCATTTTTTTAGAATATAGAGGAAAATTCACAATTGCTATTTTTTAGATGTGCATCAGGTAATTTTATTTTTATTTTTTTTATAGCAACTCACAAGTTACATAGGAAGTGTAATTTATACTAAACAAATTTGATGTGAGGAACACGATTAAAAAGAATCCGCAATTGCTATTCTTTAGATGTGTATTAGATGAATTCATTTTTATGTAGTAACTCACAAATTACATAGAAAATGTAAATTATACTAAACAAATTTGATGCAAGGAACTCAATTAAAAAGAATCTACAACTGTTATTCTTTAGATGTGCATAAGATACCTTCGTTTTTATGTAGTAACTCACAAATTACATAGAAAATGTAAATTATACTAAACAAATTTGATGCAAGGAACTCAATTAAAAAGAATCTACAACTGTTATTCTTTAGATGTGCATAAGATACCTTCGTTTTTATGTAGTAACTCACAAATTACATAGAAAATGTAAATTATACTAAACAAATTTGATGCAAGGAACTCAATTAAAAAGAATCTACAACTGTTATTCTTTAGATGTGCATAAGATACCTTCGTTTTTATGTAGTAACTCACAAATTACATAGAAAATGTAAATTATACTAAACAAATCTGATATGAGTAACTTGATTAAAAAGAATCCGCAACCACTATTCCTTAGATATGCATCAGATAAATTTATTTTTATATAATAACTCACAAATTATATAAAAAATGTAAGTTATAATAAACAAATCTAATATGAGAAACTCGATAAAAAAGACGTACACTCCCAATTTAGGTACATAGAAAATGTAAATTACACTCATAAAGTTAATAAAAAGTTTGATATGTCATATACACTCCCAATTCAGGTACTAATATTCACTAAGGAAAAAAATATTTTTTATTATTATTAATTTAGTCGGTATTCAGATTATAATTAATATATAATCATTATACTCAATAAGCATACTAATTTATATACATTTGTTATACGTCAAGTATACGTCAGTAAGAATTATAAACTATTACGATTAGACAGGTGAAACTTTTTAAGTTGACTAATTATAAGTATTAAGACCTCTTTAATTTAAGCCTATAAAATTTAAAACTCTTTTTTTAAGTTTTTAAGTTAAAACTCTTATTCCTATATATCCTATACTTAATATTATATGCTCTTACTTCTCTTTTTTGTTGTACTTTTTATTAAAGGTTTTTGGTTTAATAGATGCAATAAAGAAATTGCAGCAACACATGTGGGAGATGATATGAGGAGTGTCTTGCTGATCAGTTTGCCACATGACTTAATTATTTTTTTCGTATTTGTATTGAGATTCAATTAAATTTGGAATCGTATAAAGCATGATTATTTTTGGGGAGCGACGCTTTCAAACATGATTTTTTTCATTCACAAAAACTCTAACTCGAGACTTCTGATTTAGAATGATTGAATTTCGAACCATTCACCACGGCCATGACATAATTGGTTAAACCAAGATAATATTCCATGGTGCAATTTTTTATTAAAAAAAATGGTTCAAAATGTAATTCATTAGATCCACGTGAACCTTCATCATCATCCATAAAATAGTGTGGGGATGTGGTGAGATTTGACCAAGAGTATGTTTTGGTTTTTAAAGGATTGGTTTCTAAATTACTATTTTTTAGAATAGTTAAAAAATTTAACCCTCAATTAGTAAAAATAAATAAAAATTAATCCTTATCATATATCACTAAACATAATTAATTTTGAATTTTAAATTATTTACACATATTAGGAGAAATTTTTAATACAAATACATGATCAGAGGCCAAAACTATTAAATTTTGTCGTCTTATTAGCAGAATTGTAGCTATCCCCTTGTAAAGGCCAATTCTGAATGCAACAAATCTAAGAAAATTTAAATTCAAAGCAGAATTGTAGCTATACCCCTGGGAAAGGCCAATTTTGAACGCAACAAATCTAAGAAAATTTAAATTCAAATTCTGAATCTGACTCAACGAACCAAAGAACCAAAATTTGGGGCTACCCCTCTCTTTCTCTCTTTGGACTGATTCTCTTCAATCACATATCTCTCTCCCTTTGAAATTAAAAAAAAAAAGGTGTTATATAGACCTTAAAGTAAAGATTCATTTTTTTCCACTTTAAACTCTCTCTCTCTCTCCCTCTCAAAAATCAAAATTTTCTTACTTCTCATTCATTCTTGTCACTAAATCTTTCTTATATATATTTTTTTCAAAAATAATCGAGAAATTTCTGAAGTTCAGTAACACACAATTCGAAATTATTTTTGAATTTTGAAGGGTCATTGAAGAATCCACAAATGGTTTATTATGGCATCTTCTTCTCTTTCATGTTGTTTATGTCTTAGCCTTTATTGTTAACCTTTTCTCCTTTCTCTTTCTATCCTCATTTCCTCCACCAATCACACTTCTCTATTGCAATTCTTATAAACTTTTTGAATTCTAACGATATATCATATATGTGAGTTACTTTTGCAAGAAGTGATATATCGAACTTTAAATTATAAAGTTTGCGAGGTTGAAGAGTATATTAGGCTCACCAATCACACTTCTCTATTGCAATTCTTATAAACTTTGCGAGTTTGAGGGGTATATCTGAGCTATTTTTTTAACGAGGGATATATCAGTTCAAAATCACAAAGTTGAGGGGTATATCATATCGTTTTCCCTTTGTTAATTCATTCAAAGATGGCAGTTCAAGCTCAATACCCATCAAATGTTCTCTTTCTAAATAGAAGTGTACAAGAAGGAAAGAGCCAAATTGGTAACAATTATTCATCATTAGTACTAGTACAAACTCAACAACAACAACAACAACAAAGTGGAGTTTTTGGTGAAGAATCATTTCTTGATCCTACACAAATGCTATTCAATCCAACAGGTAAAAAAAAAAATTACATTACTCTCTTTTTGCATTTTAAGCACACAATTTAGGTATATCGACTAGCCAACTAATCTGAATTTGGTTAATTACTTTCTAGATTTTTTCGTGGGAGATAGAATTGCACACAAAATTCGAATCACATACAGTAGTCGGATTAATCTGGATTCGCGTCAGATATGACTCGTTAAAAAGGATTTTTTTTAATCATCAGGCTCGAACTCGAGACTAGTTGATTGATTGATTGATAGATTGAATCTCTGTTTTTTTCTTTGTTTGTTGCAATGGCAGTTGAGGCGAATTCGCGAAAAAGAAGAAGAGAGCATACCTTAGCTACTACAACAACAACAACAGAGACGAGGAATCCATTAATGTCGATCCAATCTCAACATCAACTTATCAATCTTACTCAACTTCACAACAACAATTCATCGCAGCATCAGCACCAGCAACACACAAATATTGTATCTACTGGCCTTCAATTAGCTTTCGGAGATCAATTTCATCATCATCATCAACAACATTCTGTTTCTCATCTATCTCTGCATCATCAATCTTCAACAATAGCAGACGATTTTCTGGCCTCTCATATCAAACAACAACAGCATGAAATTGATCATTTCCTCCAACTCCAGGTAATGATTTGAAATTTTTTCGATTGTTTTTTTCAATTTTACTGTTGCATCGAGGCTCGCCGAGCATCGGATAAGTAAATAAATGAAAATGTACGTAAATTATGCCAATAGGGAGAACAACTGAGGCGTACGTTAGAGGAGAAAAGGAAGCATCTCTATCATGCGCTGATCGGAGCAGTGGAGGAATCAACGGCGAGGAGGCTGAAAGAGAGGGAAACGGAGGTGGAGAAAGCATCGAGGCGGAATACAGAGCTGGAGGCGCGTGCATCGCAGATGATCGCGGAGGCGCGTGCGTGGCAAGTAAAGACTTGTGAACAGGAAGTTACGGCAGCGACGCTGCAAGCTCAGCTACAGCAGGCGATGGTGAACGGCGGTGGAATGAGTCCGCCGGAGGGAGACGGTGGCGGAGAGGCGAAGGATGCTGAATCGGTTTATGTTGATCCGGACCGGGTTGTTGAGTCGACCGGCCGGCCGAGTTGCAAGGGTTGTAGAAAACGGTTCGCTTCAGTTGTGCTTTTGCCTTGTAGGCATATGTGTCTTTGTATAGAATGTGATGTTGTGGCCCAATCTTGCCCATTGTGTAGATCCATTAGAACCTCAAGTGTTGAGGTTTTTCTTTGTTAGTGGCCCAAATAGAAAGCCCAATTTTAGGCCCAACTCCTTATCTCGACTCATAGCGTCTTCATCACCGAGTAAATCCTCATCATCCGTAAGATGAAAGAACCTCATTCTAGTACCAAAGTTGGACCTTCGAACTTAATCGTGTAAAAATAGATATTTGATTCGTGAATTGATACTTATCTCCATAATAAGTTCCTCAAGTTGATCAGGCCCGACATGTTTTGGACATCGGAAAGGAGATTATTGAGACCCATGAAGACGACTCATTAGCCACTTTCTAATCACGTCTTTGCGAAATAGTTATTGTGATAAAGTTTTCACTTGTGGATTTTAAAACATCTAAGAACAATGACTATTTTTTAATTACGAAAGTTGAAATGGCTATTTGAGAAATTACTCTCTTTATCTCATGATAGTGGATAAAAGAACATTTTTCTAAAGCTTCGCTTATAAAATTTGAAACTATATGACAGTAAAAGTGGCTATTTGTGAATTTTTTCCATTTGTCTCATGATTGTAGAGTAAAAGAAAATAAGAAAATGAAAAAATGGATTAAAAAAAAGTGTTGTATTGCTTTCTTTGAAATCTTTTTCTTTATTTTTACTCTTCTTAATTAGTTTTTTTTTCTTATTGAAAACCAAATTGAGGGCTCAAAGACAAGAGAAAGTTCATGTTGGATCTTTAAATTATATCGGGTAAGAATAGTATTTATTGATCGTTTTTCAATCATATTTCGGAAAATAGTTATTGCTATTTTGGATTTATAGATTTTCTAGATAATGACTATTTTCTTAATTACAAGGTTAAAAGTGATTTTTTATTATTTTTTTCTCCATATATCTTATGACGGAAAGTAAAAGAAAAAATGACTTCTTTTGACATGCTTATTTAATAGTAACTTAATTTCATTTTAATCTGTTAAAATTCAAATCATGAGTCATTTTACGCTCCTAATTTTAAAATATAGCAAAACTCAACACAATTCAAGGAGCAATGATTCACAACCACTAAAACATTTTGAAAGGATGCTAGATGATTCCACTTGATATTTAACCTCATCCCAAGTGGATTTTTCTTGTCACTTCTTTTGATGAAAAACAACATAAAATACAAAACAATCTGACTGTATTTTGTTTTCTTAATTGATGACATTTGGGGTCCCTTTGATATATGCATTATCCAAATCTCAAATTAAATATATTCTCCTCCTAATTAATGAATAAAATATTTTGATATAATCAAATTTTGATATATCATGTATGTTGTTGCTGATTGTGAATATTCGCTGAAATCTCATAGAATTGACGTCCTTCAGATCATTATATTTTTTAAAAAGAGAAATTTAATCGCGATTAAAATTCTCTTTTCTCGATCATAAAACCCTTTGATCCTTCTTTTTTATAATCTTTCATCCCTTGTTCACAAATTTCAAATACTATTAAATGTTCTAACATTTAATTACTCATTGTTATGACTTGTATTATTACTTCATATCTTGGAGTAATATAGTTATGAAAATAGTTAAATTATAAATATTTTCTACATAAAAGAATCAAAACACGTTGCTCGGATGGTAAGCACCCCTCACTTCCAACTGGAAGGTTGCGAGTTCGAGTTACCAAGGAAGCAAAAGGGGTGAGAGCTCCTAGGGGATGGTTAAAAAAAAAAACTAATTGAATATGAAATGTATTAAGCCATTTATTATAAGGACCAAAATTACGATTTACCTTTAACTAAATTGTGAAGTACTCTCCCATTTTAATATTAACATGAATGAAAAATTGTTAGTACATGTGAACATTTTAATATTATATTTGATATTAAAGTGCATAATTCTAAAATTATCAAAGTGTGCTACTGCACAATTGTGGCATTTACATTTGGTGGGTATTCAAAATCAGGTCATCGACCAGTAATGCGACTTGTAGAAGACTCCCTCCCTATACCTAGCGGAGTTGGCACTAATAAGGAGAGCAGAAAGCAGCTATCGACCATCAAAAGATCCACGACTTTAAGATCCGCATGCAAGAGAAGATCCGATTGCACATTGAAGTGCCATTGTGCGACATCTTTATTCGAACTCTTCAATTAGCTCGTTATTCTACCTAATTATTCTTATATTTCATATAAAGAATAAAGAGAATTATGATAAAGAGAATTATTTTAAGTCTTTAACTAATTCACTATACAAAAGAGAGTAACTATATGTTGAAGAAGGTGTTTTTTGTGGAGTTTTGAACTTTCAAACTAATCTGAAGTTGCTTGAGTTGTATGACGTCGTTGGACTATTGTATCCTACAAATAACAAATCAAGAGATATATTGTTGGATTGATGTAAATTATATCACAGTGAGCTTGAATCTCCTTAAAGAGAGCGAGATATCCGCACATCAACCTGAATATGTATTTTTATTTATTTGTTATTTTATTTTCAAATGTAATTTATTATATTTGTGATATATTATACCAACATTATATTATACCTTTTTCTAACCCCCAAATAAAATCCGCAGTCACTATTATTGCAGTGTGCATTAGGTAAACTCGCCTCGCTCACATGCACTAGCTTGCAAATCAAACAAAAAATGTAAAGTGTATTAGATAAGTTCAATGCGATAAACACGATTAGAAAGACGTTGATAAAGAAAATTGTTCTCTGATCTTCTGTATGAGATACCACGTGATTTACCAACTCAACCATCTTTACGATGGTAAATTTTACATTACTCGTGACACATATCCTTTCTTAATGCAATGAACCGACGACAAATCATAAAGTACTACATAATTGAGGATTATAAATCTTAGCATTATAATTTATAAACTTTGCATCATAATGTCAACAAATATGGAACTAAAATCCTATTTTCTATGTCATATCAAAAATACTGCACGTGTTAGTGGAACAAACACGTGTGAACACTCACAGCCAATCAATTTTCTAAATTTTGACTCAAAGTTTAATGATAGAGTAAATTCATTTAATTATTGCAAACATTTCAATCAATTGCTGGTGCACTTTAGTGAGAAAAATCTAATTGCTTCAAAAGCATCCTTTTCATCATAGCCTTCAAAAAGTTGTATGCAAAGCTAAAAGTGCAAATCTATATTTTTGCTAAACTCAAGAAATTTGTGTAGTTAATGATCTTGAATTTGAGATTTTCTACACCAATATATTGTTATATATAATAGGTTATAAGTCGTTGTGCTATTGACAAGTCAAATTAATATTGCTTACACAAAATCCTTCATATGATGTACATTATTATCACTTAAACATGAAAAATTAACACAGTTTGATGCTTAAATTGGATGTGAGCAAGTATTTTCGATTCTTAATCTCCAGTTAGATATTTGGTTATCAGTTTCAGTACTTCAATTCAAATACTAATTATTTATTTATAAAATCAATTTGAACATCAATTTTTTTCATTACAACCAGCTAATTCAATTGAATGACACATTTTGTTATTACTTGCAAAGCAATTGCTTGACTAGAACACATACAACAAATGTGTAAAGTTGGATCAATATGAGTAGCTATGCGTGACTTATAATGATTTCTTGAGAAAAAAGAGTTGTTGAAGAAAAGTAAAGCAAACACTTTTGATTATACCCACAAACTTAACTTCTTTTTAGAACCTTTCATATTTCATACTTATCTTTAAAATTATGAATTATACAAATTGGGAAATTCAAGATTTATTTTCATCCACAAAATGTGTTTGAAGAGCTAGAATTTATTCAAGTACATGACAAGAAGAATGTGCTAATTTCTTGTGGGGTATGCCCAATTGTGGCAATAGCAAGCCACCCATTGGTTATCACACAAATATGGCTAGAAAATTATAGTTGAAATAAAAAAAAAATCACTTATTCCCCTTTTTTTCTATCCAATTAAAAATATTCCGTAAAAATATCTATAGCATAGCAAACAATAATATTTTAAATGCCGCTGCATAAAACTATTCGTTAAATTCTAAAAATTAATTCATGAGATGAGACCGACAACACAAGCAAATAAAACTATTCATAGTTAGCCAAAAGGAACATGAAAATAGGTTTTAGTGTTCCACAATATACACTAGAATGGCAAGTTAAGTAGAATTTGTGCAAATAGGCCTATTAAGGGTAAAATACTTAAATTTAGCCTTTAATTAAAGATGAATGGATCTCACTATATCTATCGGGGATACAACCTCCAAAATCCAAGGAATTCAAATATTAATTGTCAATCTTTTCCCACAACATATTATATATTTCTTGACTTGGTTAAAGAAACCATAACTAAAGTTAAAAATATAACTGTGTTTAATGTGTCATTTTGTCAAGTTGAGAACGGGACGTACCTGGAAAAGGTATATATGCTGACCTGTCTTGAACTTTTACACTTTTCTCCCATTTAATTTCTTAAAAATAAAACTCTCAAAACTTTCCTCATCCATACATCATATATTTGATCCCCTTTATAAATATACATCCAAAAGCTTCATCAATCCCTACCTCTTCTATTTTTCAAACTTACAATTTTCAACAAAAACACACACAAAAAAATGGCTTTAACACCTTGTTCTTCAACTTCTTTTATCAATAAAAAAGAAAGAAAAAATTATAGAACACATGATGATATCTCAAGCATGATTTGCTTTGCTAAAATCAATCCACCATCATGCAATCTCAAAGCAAAAAGTTCCAATCAAGAAGTTCAATTTTTGAATCCCAATATGGAAGAGAAAGAGAAATTCCATATGCTCACAAGTGGTACTCATAGCAACAATAGTAGTACAAAAGTGCCTGTTTTTGTGATGTTACCACTTGACACTATATCAATTGGAGGTAATATGAACAAGCCAAGAGCTATGAATGCTAGTTTGATGGCATTAAAAAGTGCTGGAGTTGAAGGGGTAATGGTGGATTGTTGGTGGGGTTTGGTTGAAAAAGATGGACCTTTGAAGTATAACTGGGAAGGATATGATGAACTTGTCAAGATGGTTCAAGCTAATGGATTGAAGCTTCAAGTTGTCATGTCTTTTCATCAGTGTGGTGGTAACGTCGGAGATTCCTGCAGGTATTATCAACCTCTTCTGTCATTTTTATCTATCGTTTAATGTTCTGATATCTATCGTTTAATGTTCTGATACACCTGTTAAGAAAACGATTTGATAGCATCAATTAATCATTAGAGGTACTATTTGACTGTATACCCCTTTATCTATTACCTGAATGAGTCATTAATGACCATATACTTTCTTGAATATTAATAGTGGAATTGATTATTATTTTTAAAAAAACACTAATGTTTATTGATTTTCTAGAGTTCAAATATTTAGCAATTTTTTGTTTGTGTTTCTTGAAAACTAATATATACTATACATACCATTAGTTCTTACATTCTCTTTATATCTATTGTTTTGTTCTATTTTCAACAATTAGTTTTCTTTTTGAAATTGTTGATAGAATTATACCTATGGGCTATGGCCAAAACCCTATCCTACTATTGCCACATCTTCCAAAATCTCAAAATGTATCATTTTTATATAATCTACGTACCATAGTTGTTCAAGGTTTTTTTTATGATCAAGTGTAGTACTGAAGTTAGAAATTTCGTCACAGGTGTTTGAGATTTAATAAATATATATGTAAAAAGTAACTTTGGACCAATATACACGATATACTTTTCTATATACAAGTTCAACTGACCTCCCTTCAGTCTATTAACTTGAAACAAGTAAATACACAATATACTTTTATATATACTAGTAAAAAAAATTGACAAAGGATGTTCAACTGACCACCCTTCCGCATCATGTGTTGCTCCGCCACTGATTAATCTTAAAATTGTGAATTTATTTTTGCAGCATCCCTCTACCTCCATGGGTACTTGAAGAAATTAGCAAAAACCCAGATCTTGTGTATACAGATAGATCAGGCAGGAGAAATCCTGAGTACATTTCTTTAGGTTGTGATCAATTACCAGTACTTAGAGGAAGAACACCAATTCAAGTCTACACTGATTATATGAGAAGCTTTAGAGAAAGATTCAAGAATTACTTAGGAGATGTTATAGTGGTAAGTCTTTTAATTCTTCTTTACAAAGTTTTAGTCTTATGCACTGACGATATGAAAAATATTTACATTGATATAACTATTCTTTACATTGTCCGTGTATATTATAGAAAATCAAGTGAAAGATCAAAATCAATGAAATACTTTATGTCAATCTCAAGTGATCAACCAAACTTGTTTGTTTAACCAAATACAAAATAGTGGACCACTAAAAAAAATTAAAAGTGTCATAATATTAGGGACCACAATTTTCCTAGCTAAAATAAAAGAGAAAAAATTGAATTTGAATTTTATTTATTTTTATTTTTCCACAGGAAATACAAGTGGGAATGGGTCCTTGTGGTGAACTAAGATATCCATCTTATCCAGAAAGCAATGGTACTTGGAGATTTCCTGGTATTGGTGAATTCCAATGCTATGACAAGGTAAAACTTTACTTTTCCCTTCTACATTCTGAGATAGTGGCGGAGCTAGAAATTCTAATGAAAAGAATTTAAAAAATGCAAGGATGTCGTACCTATCTAAACCCTATGTTGTCCCGACAGTTCAAAAATATCAATAGGCATATGTCTGATTTTTCAAAAGTTATGCATTTTTGGAAGATCTGACATAGGTGCGACAACAAATTTTTGGAGAGTCTGAGCAACATAGCCTAAATGGTGTCTAAGCCATTTTTTGTCACTACACTAAAATCTTCTCTTATGTCAAGGCAATCGATTCAACTATGTATATATATAAATATACATAAAAAGTTGTTTTTATTGTATTTGTATCGTAGGCGAAGAGAATTCAGTTGAACCCCTAGCAAGAAACTTCCACAAAAAAAAAACATAAAAAAATAAAAAACTAAACTTTTTTCCTTTGTTGATATTATAAACAGTACATGAAGGCTTCACTAGCAGCATCAGCAGATGCAATGGGAAACGAATCGTGGGGCCGAGGTGGGCCCCACGATTCTGGTCAGTACAACCAGTTTCCAGAGGAAACTGGTTTTTTCAAAAAGGATGGAACATGGAATAGTGAATATGGACAATTTTTCCTAGAATGGTATTCAAGAAAGTTATTAGAACATGGAGACAATATCCTAGCATCAGCAGAAGGCATATTCAAAGGAACAAGTTGTAAATTATCAGGCAAAGTAGCTGGAATTCATTGGCATTATAACACAAGATCACATGCAGCAGAGTTAACAGCAGGGTACTATAACACAAGGAACAAAGATGGTTATTTACCAATAGCACGTATGTTCGTGAAACGTGGGGTTGTTTTTAACTTTACTTGTATGGAAATGAGGGATGGAGAGCAGCCACATAGCGCGAATTGCTCACCAGAAGGTTTGGTTCGACAAGTGAAAAACGCGACTAGAAATGTTGGAGTAGAACTAGCTGGAGAAAACGCGTTAGAGAGGTATGATGGAGGAGGATATGCACAAGTTTTGAGTACAAGCAGAGCAGACTCTGGAAATGGATTGAGTGCATTTACATATTTGAGATTGAACAAAAGGTTGTTCGAGCCCGAGAATTGGAGAAATCTCGTTGAGTTTGTGAAGAACATGTCCGAAGGAGGTAACACGAGGCTTCCAGAATGCGATTCGAGTAGGACAGACTTGTATGTTAGATTTGTCAAACAGAGTCGTGCTAAGAAAAATGCAGAGGTTGCAGTTGTGTAGAGAGGTTCATTTGGCCTCGGGGCTTTGGTTCAGTGGTAAGAGTGCAACATATGTCACGAGTTTAAACTGGACCTTCATAGATTTTTCAATTATAAAAGAAAATGTATTCATCAATGTAACATGTAAAATATATAGTCACTCCTATATAGTATAGCATATAAAGAGGAGAATAAAAGCTAAAAACTACATTATAGTACCTAGTCCATAAAAGTCTGAAAAATATTTGTTATTTCTGCAACTATAGGACTCAAATGAGTATATTCTTTTTCTTTGTACAAAATAATAATAAATTTTGCCTTTCCACATTTAATATTGTAGAGAAAAAGCTCCTACTATTAAGTATTATGTACATATATAGTTTTGTTAATCATATTTCTTCTTGCTTTTATTGTGATATTAAAATAAACTATACGAGTCCCTCTAATGTAGTCTATAATACGCAATTTCTTCCTGCATTTCTGCCAGAGTTGTCTTTACGGCTCTGGCAGAAATGCAGGATAAGACAGACCATGATAGACCCTTCACCCTTGTGGTCCGACTCTTTTTCAAATTTCACATATGAAAACTTTGATGCACCGGACTCAATATGTACACCGGTGTACTCTCGTACCATTGGTTGATTAATTTTAGTGCTTTTCTACATGTTGCAATTTGCAAACCCAATAATTTCAATATGCTTAACCTATTTTGCTCTCTTAAGTTACTATTTATCAATTCGGATTCCAATCAAAGCCACTTAATTCGCTATTGGGCTGCTTTGCGAATATTGGTCCAAGCCCATTCCTATCGATACCGCCAAACATGCCCTTCGGCCCAATATCGTTCACAACAATTCTCCCTTCTTTATAAAAGAACCTTGCCCTCAAGGTTCAAGTCAAGAATAGGGTTAACAAATAATGACATGAATGAACCTTTTCTCAGACGGTAATAACATAGATGAGCCAAATTTTAACTGATGACAAAATTGATTTTTTTCTAAAAGTTCGATGACATATACGTATAGACTCACCATGATCCACAATTTTTTTAGGCATTTAGGAGCTGTTTAACATGAATTAGGAGATTTTCTCAGTTTTTCGTGTGTTAGCCCATTAATATTTTGTTGATATGAATTCTGGTCGATTTTTAAAAAAAACTTTACGGGACCATCTGTAATGAGTTGAGAGATCAGTACGTACAACCTCACCATGATTCACAACATTTTTTGGGCATTTAGGAGTCATTTAACATGAATTAAACGATGATCCACAACATTTTTGGATATTTAGGATCCATTTAACAAAAAATAGGCAATTTTTTCAATTTTTCATGTGTTAGTTCATGAATATTTTGGTAATATGAATTTCGATTTTGTATTAATTTGCCCTTAAAAAACTAGGAGGTCAGGGCCTGATGTTAATTTGGGTCAGACTGAATACATTCAACTGGGCCGCACCCCAACCCAACCCGTTCCAAAATTGTATAAATAAGTTGAACGAAGGAATTTAGGGTTTCCTCTGCTAACTAACGCCCTTCCTTCATCGAGAACAAATTCAGCAAAGATGGTAACTTCTCAATTTTCATACATACATCAGCTCAATCTTTTTGTTTTTTCTTCAAAATTTGTGTTTTCGGTGATTGATTTTTGTTTTTTTTGTGCGAAAATAGTTCTGTTTTCGTCAGGTTTGATACTGATTACTTGTTATTGTTAAGTGTCAAACGGATCTATAATACTGATCCCTTGGAATTGGAACTGTTTTTTTAGTCTCAGATATAGCTGTGAAAAGATATGGTAGAGGTGGATTAGGTTTTTGAGCTAGTGGGTTATGGAGTTTTGACAGTTGATTTGGTCTATTTCCAGCTTTATTTGCTTCTATCCCATACTTCTGGGTGTAGTATATTGGTCTTTTCGTCGAACAATTTGTTTTAAAAAGGTGTCTTTAGAAAACTAAAATGTTAATTTGTGCATTAGATTGTGCTCTCTAGTTATCTTGTTGTTGTTTCTGTTTGTTGTGACTGCCTTTCCTTATTGTTCTTTGAGCTGAGTGTCTGGCGAAAACAACCTCTCTAACCTCAGTTTTGTGTACACTCTACCTTCTCTGGACCCTACATGTGGGATTACATTGGGTTTGTTGTTGTGTTCTCTGGGCTAATTTGGTTGTAATGTTTTCATGATGAGGAAAGGCAGTGCTTTATATGGATTTGGATTGAGACAGTACACTATGTTTTTGTAACCTTAGTGGGATTGAAGTTGTGACAGCTGATATTTCATGCTTCATTGATCATTATGGCGCTGTCCTCAGTGCAACACTCTGTTCATGAACTATTTGGAAAAAAAATGTGTCTTTAGAAAACTAAAAATGTTAATTTGTTTGTGGGTTCATCTGATTTTAATACTTTTATGATGAGGGAAGGTAGTGATGTTGATGGATTTGGATTGAGAGATTTAGTGATCCACTAAGGTTTTCAAGCTTTGCTGGATTGGTGTTGTGACAGCTGATATCCCATGCTTCATTGATCACTATGTCACTCTTTAGTGTAACATTGCTTTGTTCATGAGAATTAAAACGTATTTAGAAAACTAAAATGTTAATTTGTTCAGCTCGTCTGGTTGTAATATTTTCATGACGAGGAAAGGCTGTGGGGTTTGATGGATTTGGATTGAGAGTTGAATGTTCGTAGATGAGAAATTATGTTCAGAGTTACTGATCAATTAAGATATTGACAACATCTTTGTTGTAGAGGTGTGCTTGTTTATTCCACCATTGTGGTGGACCTAGTCGTAGATGACTTTGGATGATACGATTCATTTTTTTTCAGTTGCGGCTTTTTTAAGATGGGTTATATAATAACATACTATTTTTTTTTTCCTGCAGACTAAGAGGACCAAGAAGGCTGGAATAGTTGGGAAATATGGTTAGTAGTGGTTCCGTAAATTTTTTTATGTTTCCCTTTGCATTGTCCACGCGGTATATTTGTACACACAAGTACACAGATAGAGCTGTGTTTTATATGCATGAATATGGTTGATTAACTTGCTTCTATATGTATTTCACACAAATGACTTTGGTCTTTAGCTAGAATGGCAAGCCATACAGAATCTGAAGAAACCACAGTTTAGTTGCACCTTAGTTAAACAAAGATGTGCCAATATTCCTTGTATTCTTGATTATACTAGAACATGTTACTTCAAAATTTTGTATAACTTTAGTTTATTCAATCTACAAATACTTGCTGAAAAATTTAATGGGATAATTTTTTGATGATTTTTTTGAGCAAATAGGAAGAGCTCGCATAGGAAATTGCAGAACTGTTCTGGTTTGTTAAGAATATCAAATGATTGCATCCATCTAATTATTCCCATTGTGTTCCACTGGTTATTTGATTAGATCTCCTACGTATGTACTTTTCATTTAACATTTGATTATTTGTATGTAGATTTTTCCTCTTTCTGCAGTTGCATAGAATGTGTTCTGTTTTTTGTCCAGCAAAGTTACGACTCTAAATATCTCATATTTGTTTAGGTACCCGGTATGGTGCCAGTCTGCGAAAGCAGATTAAGAAAATGGAGGTTAGCCAGCATAGCAAGTACTTCTGCGAGTTTTGTGGAAAGGTATTTTTTTTGGTCTTTTGGATAAATTAGCAGAACTATATGCTATGGGATTTTACCATCTGTGGGATGCCTTTCTGTGTACTAGTTGGTTTGCCTTATTCGTGTGATCTGAAGATATACTTGTCATTATGAGCAGTACGCGGTGAAGAGGAAAGCCGTGGGTATTTGGGGCTGTAAAGATTGCGGCAAAGTCAAAGCAGGCGGTGCTTATACATTGAAGTAATAAGTTATTCCCTTAATATTTGTCTTCAATTTTTCCTACTTTTTTTCGCGCGAGTAACTGATTCATCTTTTTCTTCAATAGCACTGCAAGTGCTGTGACAGTTAGGAGCACAATCCGAAGACTGAGGGAGCAAACTGAGAGTTAGAGCAATCATCAATCAGCCTTTTTGTTTATCTGCTTATGACCGAGTCTATGGAATTTTGAGATCAGATATGTTTTTCAATTATAAGACCATTTTGATGTTTGTGAACGCACTCGATTTAGTCATTTAGATACTGTTGGGGAAATTGATCTTTTCTGAGAAAGTTAATATCATTTCCATCTCTTCTTGCAATGATTTTTTGAGTTCGCAGATTAGCTTCAATATATTATTCACTTCTTTGATACTCTTGCTACGAAAATGAAAGCTACATACAACCCCAATTTTCGAACTGTTTTAGCTTTTCATTTTGTAAGTTGGAGTGTTTAACTGACACAATTGAGATGATATGTTGGTTGAAACTGAAGTTGTTCTTTGAATAGTGAATAGTTGGGATAAAATGTGTCAGTTTGAATAGAACATCACATTTATAAAACCCACTCTAATTACTTGGAAATTTAAACAACATGACTTCAATTAATGAACAACATACGTGATGATGGTGTTACAGCCTGGGACAATATGATGGAACAAAATTTCAACCTAACAAAAATAATTGATCAAATAATCACAAATTACTGATAAAATTCTTGTCCAATATTATCATTTATCATCATATTATATAAACACAAATTCTACAGATCATCATCATCATGGAGAGGGTACTTGTTGGATCATTCAAAAATCCCATAAAATAAAATAAAAATTTATGTCAAATTCTTTCAAATGTGATTAATAGAATCACATCTCTTCCTCACCTCTCCTTGTTGACCAATCTTGACTTGATATACACTCACTTTCTCCATTGCTTGAGCAAAATCATTAGCAAATGCAATAGCATTATTGGCATATAATTCAACAAATGGCTTTGTCCTAGGGTCACTATGTAATAATTGGTCTGAACCTAGTACCCCTATGCCCTTCATTAAATTCTTGAACAACACATTGTCAAAATTACCAGGACTTATAACATCTAGGAAGGCTGACATGTCATTGTTACTTGTATAATTTGCACACATTTTTCTCAATCTTTCAACTAATATTGGGTTCATTGTAGGGTCAGGAGTTGGGAATATCCTATGAGCAAACTCCTTACAATGAACAAATCCAATTGTATGTCCACCACCAATCAACACAACCATGTCCTTGACATCAAACCCCATGGATTGGAATTTATTGATCATTAGGTCAACCGTCGCGTTAGCACGCGTCAGGTGTGCTTCCACGTTTGATACGTTGGAAACTAGACTGTCCTTCCGGCCCAACTGGACTTTGTAGTGGGGACCACCGGTTATGACGATGAGGTTTCGGGTGGCGGTCGCTAAGATGTCCGCGCACGACACAACGCCCGGGCAAGCGAGCTCGACCGCGGTCTTGATGCGGGTGATTAGGTCAAACGCGTCACCCGCGAGGGAATGGTTGATGTCGTAGTCGAGCTCGGATTTGTTGAAGGCGGTTGGTTTGATAAGGATGGAGGCATCACAACCATCTACAGCACAGTCGTGGAAAAAGACGCGGAGGGTCGCGGCCGCCGTGGCGGGGAATTCCGTTTGTTTTTGTTGAGAGATGTCCCTCACAATGGAATCAAATTGTGGACATGTTTTAGCATAGTAGTCCAATGTAAGTTGTGCATGAGAAAAAGCAAAAGATGAAAACAAGAGAAAAAGCAATGGCCAAGTCATTGTTAAAAAAGAGAAGAAAACAGATCAATTGATCTGTTTCTTCTCACAAAATAGAAAGATGATTATGGAGTCAAATTCCAAAGGGGATTACAAAAAACTAAACATATTTGATAATGAAAGAAAGAAAACAAATGTAGAGAAAGAAGATTTGGATGATAATTAATGTTATGGTTAAGAGATGTTTTAGGGAAACAATGGTTATATTTTTATTTAATTTATTCATCTAATTTTTTTTTATGTGATTGAAGAATTTCAATTGACCATGACATGCGGTTGATCAACCATTTAAATATATTTCATTTGTAACAAAGTAATTATAGGTAAATCTCTATGATAAGTATTAATTGTTAATCAGGTGACCACAAGAAAATCTCTATGATAAGTATTAATTGATAACCTGATAAAAATTGTTGATGAACTTGCCATCACAAGTGAAGCTATAAAATCTTTGCACAACACATATATTCAGGTGGATCTAATAGATTTTACTTAAACAATGTTTTTGTCTTTAAATTCTTATTAAATATGTATTGCCAACTCGATAATACATGTAGGACGCCACGTAGAACACAAAATTGTCATGTAGGACGAATGTGTCTAGTTGTTCAATTTTATACAAGTTTAAATGTCTACTTGTGCACACACAAAGTTGAGGGTCATAGTTGCCAGCTGACGTCAAGTTAATGGTCATGTTTATGTATTATGCCTAACTAAAACAAACTTTTAAATTCTTATTAAATATGTATCACCAACTCGATAACTAAAACAAACAATGAATGGGATGGGAGAGGGGTTGGGGGTGAGAGGGTAGCTCAGTTGGTTGAGACCCTCTGTCCTTCACCTTGTGGTTGAAGGATCATATCTCTGTCCTTCCCCAATTTTTTTAATTATTTTTTTTTTTACAAAAAAGAGCATTTAGTAACAATTTCACAATGCATAATCATAAATATCAAACTCTGACTCTGCCACTTTACTTTATAGCTAAATCATGTATATTTAATTCACGAATTTCACATTATTTATTATATTAAAATATATTCATGTACAAATTCTAAGTTCATATGGCAAAACGATCTAGCTCTCTATGGTCCATGATACTCAAATCATCAAAAATAGTAATGTAAACATGAGATTTTTTTATATTATTGGTGAACCTGATGACTACTGCAACAGTAGAGTACAACACTGAGTCTCATGTTTGATTTTGGATATAGAATGGATCATCTTTGATAAAATGCACTTTATCTTAATGTAGAACTTACTAACGCAAAGTTGTATTGATCGAACCTCATCCTTAACCAACGTCTCGAGTTCCAGTTCTATAGTGATTTATCTCTAAAGTAAGACTTTTCAATTTAGACTTTTCAAGCAAATTCAAATTAGTCAAACTTCACAATGTGACCACACACATATCGAAAAAGGAGGGTATAAAAACTCCGAGTACAACGCATATACAAAAAAGTAGAAAATCTTTTATGAAAAAACATAAACTCTCTACAAAGGGTAAATTTATCTTTTTATAAAGAACAAAACAACTGTAAATCAAGTGAATCTAAGAAAAATATATTATTTGACCAATTTACAAAAAGGGAGGGCTAAACAAAACCTCCTCACCCAATTAAGATATATATATATTGTTTGCATTTTTCCCTGATAAAATATAAAATTAGATACATTTAAAATATAGTTGGGAAAATAAACAAATGAAATATGTGGAGGAGAAGAACTAATTAAAATCTGAACTACACCCTTCTTTTCCCCTACTCCTCAAGTAGCTCCTTCATCAACTTCTGAATGAAATACAAAACTTGGAAAAGTAGTTGTAACATCCCTGCAAATTATATACGTAAATCTCGTTAGCCGATACACTTCCGTATAATCTTTTAACGAGTATAACTCGTATACACTGACCGTAAAGAAACTTTCACACAATCAGGTCACCTAAAAGATACTACAGCCTATGTTTCTCGAACTTTCCAAAAATGGTTTGGCACTTGTGGGAAATTCTCAAAAAATGCATTACTTCTAGAGGATCTGACACATGCTCGCAGCATTTTTGAAGAATCCGAGTAACATAAGCTACAACAGATAAATGTGACCTGATTGACTCATCGTTTAAATGAGTATCGCTGATCAAATGGTAAATATTATACCTTAGATATGGAAGTGTCATAATCTTTAGTAATGAAGGATTTCGATCCACAAAACTTCGCCATTCCGATTTGTCAATCTTTCCGTCCTGATTCGAGTCTGCCTCCGAAAACGTCTACATATAGAAATAGAATCCCTAATTATTCGAAGTTCGTTGAGACTATAGTTAGGACAGGAAATGACCAGAAATAATTAAAAAAAGGGAAGCAAAAGGTTGTGTTAATGCAAAGTTGTCAATAACTTAAAAGAGTGATGATGCAATTTCTCAGTTATATATTGAAAGCAAACTCAATATGCATCGGTCTCCAATGGTAAAAACGTACCAACACCCGATGTCCACATCAAACCAAACAATTTAACCTCAGAGGTTAAAGTGAGAATACGTATCACTTAACCAAATGTGTGTATGAAAGACATATTGTCTTGCTTTTATTAGTGTAAACACCGGGTGCGGGTGAGTTATTAGTCTTTCAATAATCTTGAGCCTCTTGTCAAAAAGAAATCACTAGTACAATATTGTCGGACCATGAAAAATTGGATGGGGTAAGATTACCTTATCAAGTATTATCTCAATGGTTTCGTCAGCCAACTTCATCTCAGACTCGCGTAAAAGTGCAATCAACATTTGTTTAACCTGCCAAAACCACAAATATAAGCCTCTGCAAATGTCTCGAATGACTCACTAATATCCCGTAAATTAAGATAATGTAAGCAGCTCCGAATGGTCAAACATTACGAGAGTCAAAACTGAATGGTTGTAAATGTCTGAAAAGAATTCAAAACCAAGTTTCCGCTGATCAAGTGATCACAAGAACAATAACACAAGCAGGAGAAGTATCAAGGAACCACACCAGATGCCAGTTACATGAAAACAAACATAACAAGAAGCACATAGGCCACTCTCAACATAACATGAAAAAGAAACAAAGTATACATAAAAGTAACGCACCTCTTGTCGTTCAATATACCCTGAGCCATCCAGATCATACAGCTTAAATGAAACTGCAATAGCACAAAATGGAGTTTCATGCGTCTGTCTGCATGCAATGCATTAAACTAAAGAAATTACAAAATACCAAGATACATATTTCTTATTTTTTTTGTTTTGATGATGAAGTAAGAGAATACCGATATATATATATCTTTTCTTTTACTTACAAGTGAGCTTATCTTCCTGGGAGGCATTTGGGTGAAAAACATTCATTGCCATAACGAAATCCTCAAAATCAACGACTCCTCTTTGCTTCAGATCAAAGAGATCAAAAATCTGCAAGTAAAAATTTCCTAGGGGAAATTAATATCCCGCACGTATCAAGGCAATAAAATTAGTAGTTTTTCACCTAGAAAGACAAATTAGCATGCTTGCCAACTCGGTGCACTCCATAAGTTAAATATCCATATTTAGGCGAACTACTAATAGGTGTCTTTTAAGACTTCAACAAAATATTACATAAGAACCTCTACGATATGTTTACTCGAGCAATACTTATTAAGTATTCATTCTAAGCACAGTATTATATCAAAATATCGAATCAATACCAATGAAATACCATACCCGATTCGCTAGGAGGTCTTCTTTCTTTCTATTCTCGAATAAAGCCAACTGAAACTCTTCCTGCACATCAATAAAGCATATTGTTCATTGATCAGCAAAAAATAGGCATATTATCGACTGTAATGCGGTTCAATCAAATATGTTAAACACTAAAAAAAAACATAAGGTGCGCTGTGTGACAAATAAACTCCACTTAATATCTCACAAGAACAACTTTTCCATCTCATGATAGAGAAACAATCACAAATAGACAATCAAGGCTGTTTTGGATGTTTCAAATCCCCTTCATAACAAATTCCACTACAACAACATACCCAATATAATCCTACAAAATGAGGTCTGGGGAGGGTAGAGTGTACGCAACCTTACCCCAACCTTGGATATTGAGAGGTTGTTTCCGATAAACTCTTGACTCAAAGAGAAACAATTTGAAGCAGCATGGCAAAAGAAATAACGGAAATGAAGAAGTCATGGTAAAATACTACAGAAAACATGACAAATCATTTTGAACAGTAATCACCAGTTTACCACAAAATAATAGTATAATCAAAATGCAAGAAACAACAAATAGTTGCAGAAATCGAGCGACAAGAAACTACATAAATAATGCTACAACTACTAGTATGGAAGGATAAGCGAGACAACGCTCTACAACCTATCCAAGATTAATTAGGAAGATCTCCGTTTCCACCAATAAAAAAAAAAATAGGAACATTATAATAAATTCCATTATCCATGATTAATTAGGAAGACTCCCTTTTCCACCGATCAAAAAAAAAAGAGAGGAAGATTTCCTTTTCCACCGATCAACAAATAAAAAAGAGGAAGATTTCCTTTTCCACCGATCAAAATAAAAAAAAGAGGAAGATTTTCTTTTCCACCGATTTGAAAAAAAGGAGAGGAAGATTTCCTTTTGACCGATCAAAAAAAAAAGAGAGAAAGATTTCTTTTTTCGACAGGAAAAGAGGAAAACGTTATTATTGACTGGCTGATGTCAAGAGATTGAGAAAACATAGTCTACTTTAAACCATTCATCTGTCATCATGCAACAGGAAATCACAAGCCCCATTGAAACAAATTTCACTAGTTAAATAAAAATTACCTTGCTTATCAGCCCATCATCAATCACTGTACTGCTAATAGTCTTGAACATCTCAAATAAGGCCTGTACTTCACTTACAGTAACTGCATAAAAGAAGGCAAACAAATAAGACTAGAGGAGGAAGGTTCTCTACTACATAAAAATATCAATTGGGAGGTTCGGGGGAATAAGTAAAGAGTAAAATTGTAAAGCAAGAACATACAGCATAACCAAATTAGGCACACAAAACCAGCAATAGAAGAACGGACATATTGTAAGAGTAAACTGAAAGATAAAAACAAGACTTGAACTCTGTAAATGGATTTAGCAACTTAAAAGATAGCAAGGAAGTTGAAGATCATTACTTTAACTTCCCTCAAAGTTACTTATTTCTTTCATCTCAAAACATCCAAATTCACACGGCAAGTTCTACTTGACTAAATCAACGTGTACACATTAAAAAACCTCAACCGACCAAGATCAGTTACCAGTAACTCACATGCTGTTCGGGATGCCAGGAATATAGGATCTTCATAACCAGGAAACTGATGTCCTCTTGCCACCTTAGAGCTAAAACAGCCCATCTTCTTAAGAACGGCGACCGAGGAGGAAGCACACAACTAGAATGGTGTCTAGCAACCAGCTTCACTACAATATATCATCAAAACCATTTTAACTTGCAATACAAAATCGAAATTCACATACACATACCAATATACAGTATAATAACTATATCAACTGTCAAGGACAAAACATAAAACCACTATGGATTACATTTTCCCATAACGAAAGATAGGTAACATGAACATACATCCTCCATGTAAGTTTCTTGCTAAATTGCAGTAACTCTAATGATACTATAGGAACTCATCGGTCAGGCTTTCACCAAACTACATTCCAACCACAAAACAGGAAAGGATTCATACTATAGGGAAAAAAAAGATGAAGGAAGCTTAGCAAGTTACTTCTTTGATCAAAATGACAGTGTATTCATGCAAAGGATTTTGGCATTAAAAAGTCAAGACCAGACAATACTCCTAGTTTTTTTTTTTTTCATTTTCTTAGTTGTTTACTAGCCTAAACTTCCTTTCTGTAAGTTTCTCAAAACCTGCCTCAATCAAGCCCGGGTAAACGAGAAGAATCAGTGTAGATTAACAATCATTAAGAATTAATTTAACCCTCTAGACAATTAGAATCAAATGAATCCAATAGAGTACAACAACATATTGTGTGTAATCCTACAAGTGAGTTCTAGGACGGTGGTGTATACGCATCCTTACCCCTACCTTCGCCCTTGCGAAGGTAGAGAGGATGTTTCCGATAGCCGCTCAGCTCAAGCACATAAAGGAAATACAGTAGTAAAGAACATAAATATAAATGATTCAAAGAGCTGACTTCAACTAATTTCAAATTGAGGCACAGTACATTATTGATTCTTGAATTGTCCACCAGCTTAATCCCCACCCACCCACCCTTTAACCCCTCC
>NW_006239325.1:89832-115064 GCF_000226075.1 Solanum tuberosum | reverse complement strand
TTTAACCCCTCCATAAAAAAGCTATTTTTTTTGCATAAAAATCATTACTTGATTCTCAAAGAACAATAAAAAGAAAAAGAATCAGAACTTTTACATGAAAAACTTCAAAATTCATTACAAATTCAAAATATATGAAACACCATCATCTAAAAACATCATAAATTTCTACACCCTCTATCGTTTCTTTCTCAAAACACCAAATAGGCATATCCCAAAAAACAAAAACAAAAAAACAAAAAATACACACAAATCTTAAAACATCAAAAAAGTATTAAAACCCATAAAAACGAAATGGGTATCTCGAAAACATACAGATTAAAGATGTCCAAGATGAAATTGCTCGTCCTTTAAACAGAAAACCAGAAAAAAAACCCAAAAAAGAGACAACTTTTCTGAAGAGAAATATGTAGTGTTTTCAAGAATTGGTGAGTGCATATACAAATACACATAAAATTTGTGTATATATATAGGAGAGAGCAGAAAGAAGAGAGGTGACCCCAAGAAGAAGAATAAACAAACAACAAGAAGGAAAATTTATAAATTAGGAATGCGCGTGAACTGCACCCGTGACAAAAGAGCGTGGTCGAATAGGGAAGTTACAGCATGAGGTATTACCGCGGTTTAACCACGGTAAAATATTTTGAGTAATTAGTTCAGTAAAAGGTTAAAAATAGACCTTTATGCTATTTTTAGATTAAAATTTGATTGGTAGCCCTTCGCTAGAAAGTTACATAGTATATTTAGGTAATACTATTTTTCTTTTATGATTGTATAATATATATTGACACTTATTGACTTCTTCGTTGAATTTACTTCGTTATATTTTAATGTTATTAGTGAAAATTTATGATTTCATCATTATCTACTGCTCCCTCTTTCCCTAATTACTTGTGCATTTTTGAATTGACACACTTATTAAGAAAACAATGATTAATATAGTGAGTTTACTATTTTACCTCTATTAATTATAAAGTAGATGAATTAAAAACTTAAGATTTTCAAAAAATTCTACCTTTTTTTCAAAGTAATTAATTGAGGGTATAATAAGTAAAAAAAATTGTCATTTCTTGATTTGTCAAAATAGATAAGTAATTAGAAACAACTAAAAAAAATAAACAAATAAATAGAGACAGGGGAAACTTTATACTATAATCTTCGACCTTTTGCCTTCATATCTCTCTATTTTTAGAGTCACATTATTTTATTTAGGGTTAAAAGTACTTTTGATCCCTCACTTTTTAATTAATTTTAATATTTGATCAAGCATATTTGACCTTCAATTAAAAAACATGTGGTCTTAAGATTTCTTTTCTCGAAAACATAACACAAATTTATCATGATTATTAGTTGGTCTACCGTTTAATTGCTTACTCCCTACTCATGTGTTATGGTAAAGATTGTACATTGTTATTTTGTACTGGCGATAATATAATTTTTAAAATAGTATAAATATTTATACAAAATAAAAATACATTTTAATTAATTGAATATTAAATATGATTTGTCATATATCATAATTCAACAACAGCGGATGTGGTGAGAGACCGACACTATTATAATACCTTTTATTTAATTACCTTTTGTACGAAAGAAAGTAAGTTAGACTACCAAAGATGTGGAGTTGCGGATGGAGTTGCTTCTATCTTAACCATATCTCTTAAATTCGAGCCTTGAGTATGGAAAAATCTTTAGTAGGGAGCGCGCCCACTGAATAGAGCCCAATGCGATCTGAATCCAAATTAATCAAGCTCCAATACGGAAACTAAATAAAAGATGAAAAATCGAAGAAAAAAAAAAGAAAAAAGAAAAATTAGGGAAACCTACTAAATTAGATCACTAGAAGGAATTATTTTTTCTACTAACGATTAAATACATTCATACGTTAAAAAAATAAAATCAACATGTTTGATGTTTATTTTCCTTTTATAAAAACAATTACTTAAAATTAGGAAAACTATCAGTAATTTTATATGATATAGTATCAACTATCTATCAAGTATAAAATCAACATGTTTAATGTATAAGATTGTAAAATTGAATATCCAAGTTGATTATATAAGTTAAAAAAGAAAATAAATTATGGACCCTATCTTCAATAATAACATTCCTAAAATATGTATCACAACATGTTCTTGTCTATCTAGAATCCATTTAAAACTTTTTTTGCAAAAGTACTTTAGAATATATGCTATATATATATGTAATGCAAAGGTAATTTTAAACTATAAAGGATCCACCACTAATTTTTCTACTCCAAAATAGGAAAAAATATATACCCATACTATACAATTTAAGAAATGTAGGATTATGCACCAATGCCAATATGATTATAACTTTATATATATATGATTTTTTTAATTAATAAAAGAACAAGTTCAATATTGTGTGGAATATTAGAGAAAAAGCCCAAAATAGTGTCTTATGCCCTTATCTCACATAGAGTTCGGGGGAGGACCAAAAATGTATCAATATTGCAAACATGAGGGACTATTACTGCTTCAAGTGAGAATTTAAGGATGATTTTGAGTCTTAATCCAAAGAGAAGGAATTATTTTTGACTTTTTCCCGAAATATTCTCCCGAAAGAATTAGATTAATTTAATCTCCGCTTAATCCGCTAGTCCTCTTGATTATATACTTATGTAATTTTTGCATTTTCAAAGTATCATAGTAAATGAACAATCTCAATATCCTGCGGTATATTCCCCCTAGAGAGGTGTCAATTTGATTGACTAATTAATCTTCACTCATTCGATGATTTTCTTGATTAAATATTAAACTTGATGCGTTTGAACATGCGATATAAAATCATAATTTCAGGGACATACGACTTGAGATTTAAGATTCTAAATGATTTTAATTTTTAAAAAATATAAAACTTGACTCATAAGTTTATATTTTGTAACAAAAATATCATGTTCAGCGTGAAGAGATTGTCTTATGATGATAAAATTTTGTATATTTTAAAATTTGTAATCGCAAAAATTTATTTGTAAAAGGAATTAAGTATGTGTGATTTATAATTAGTGCGACGCCTTAGGATATCCTGATCATATCTTGTTTATGAATTATGGTTTGTCAATTGTCATTTGGTAAGATTATATAGAATCGAAGAAATTTTGATAGTTTTCACAACTCGTGAGATTTTCATGTTTATGAGAAAATATACAACTTAAATTATTCAAATTGTATATGCAAACAAAATTTCAACTTCAAATCAAAATTCAATATCGCATATATTTGAACGAACCCTAAGTATTTGGATCTTAACTACATTTATTTATGGCCCTTTTGACTTCCAACTATCCTAATAATAAAGGAACAATCTCATCAATATCACTTGGAATATGCTCTCTAGGGAGGTCAATTAGATTCACTTAATTTTCACTTAATTCTATGGTCTTCTTGATTAATTAAATATTAGGAAAATATGTCTCAAATGATTTGTGTATGTGATTTTTGTACATCTAAAGAATCCAAGTAAAGGAACAATATCAATATCCTGTAGAATATGCCCCTAAGGAGGTGAATTACCTTGAATTAATCTACACTTAATTTGATAATTTTCTTGATTAAATATTAAGTGATCAAGGTATCATTAATTAAATATGATTTTCACTATTGTAGATTAATAATTCTAACAATTAGTCCAACAAGTCACATGTTTTGTTTGACCGAGTACGTAATGGAACAACCTAGCGGACAATAATGACAATAACCAAATGTTTAACGTAATTTTATAAGTGAGGTCTGAGAGAATAAGATGTACGCTGATTTTAGGATCTTTACGTGATAGAGAGATCGTTTTCGATAAAATTTTAGCTCAAAAGAAATGTTTTAAAAGCATTATGGCAAGAAAAAAAATGACAATAAAATAGCAAAAATCAAATCAATTGAAGCAAAAAAGGTGCTAAATGGTAATATAAGAATAAGAGACTATGTCAGTCACGTGACTACGAATAATACAGAGAAGCGGAGAGGAGTAGGCAAGCTCCTCTACCTCTCTTTATAATAAAGTACGACAATACTCGATTACCTACGAAATTTTTATGAGTATTCTAATCCTCGACAACAATATTTTTCTTTTGAAGTATTTTTCAATTAGATATTATTTATTTATTTATATTCTCGTTAAATGTATGCCACAAGTCAAAGAATTAAGAAATTAGACATACATATGCCCTTGTTTAATCTTCTTACACTTGTGCATTATCCATGATGCCTTTGTTCTTTTCTTAATTAATAAATTAATAAATAAATAAAAATCTCAAGTTTGTGATTATCAAAATAGGAGAGAAAAAATTAAGGATTTAGAATAATAATAACATTAATTATGATAGATAAAAAAAAATATACTACCAATTTTGTTTGGATAATGATTAATTTTGTATCATACCATAAATAAAAGATATATATAATGATACCAATTAATTTAATTAGTTATGACGAAAAATAAAATACTAATTTTGTTTGGTTCGTCATTAGTTCTTTGACATACCATAATTAAAAGATGTATAGAATGATACCAATTAATTAATTTAATTAGTTATGAAGAAAAATAAAATACTAATTTTGTTTGGATCGTGATTAGTTCTTTGTATCATACCATGATTAAATTATATAATAGTACCAATTAATTTAATTAGTGTCTCTAATTTGAACCACTACACTCTTATATAGATTATTAAAATACCTTCAAAACTTCATGTTATGTAAGATATAATACAATGGATTTGTTGGAAATATAGTATTGTTAAAAGTGTCTAATTAATAAAGTGTTTTATTATCTCTAATTAAGAAAGGATTAGTATATTATTAAACTAGTTTAATTTTTTGTCTTAATGCATGGCTACGTGGAAAAATACTAAGTAGTTTAAAAATAAAATTCTTGACTAAATCAAATTTTATTCGAAACAGATGAATCCTATTCACTACGATATAAAAATTATTTACACAATCATATCACTTAATTACTAAACTTCATTAATATCGAGTAATAACTTGTGACTACCAAAAAAATAGAAACTAGCTATGGACAACTTATGTTACTAAACAAACAAAAATCTATTGTTAATTCTATATCTAACGATGAATCATAAAAAATATGTTAGCTATATGGTATCTAGTGATATATAGTTTAACGATAAATTTTATAGTATCCGTTTATTTTTATTTGTCACTATTTGACTTGGCACACCCCTTAAGGAAATACTTATTGAGATAGATAGTTTACCACACTATCCCTATTAATTGATTTTTGGTATTATGTCATGAAAAATGATTTGAAAAAAAATATTTAATGCTAAAGATAAACATGGAAAAAAATAATTATTTTTTCTTGATATGTCAAAAGTGACAAGTGAAAATGAAAATTTATTTTAGGGACAAGTAACGTAAAAATAAACGGAGGGAGTATTAAACTAGTATGATACTTGGTATAAAAAAATCTATACATTATCCAAATAAATAACTAAATTTAATTTGAAAATTATAAGCACGTAGGCTTCTTATTAAATCCATTTTGAAAATTATAAGTACATAAGCTATACTCTACGAATATTAATTTATGGTTGGCTTTTCAATAAGATGAAAAGTCGATAACTCTTTTTTTTTTCTAAATTAAATTAAATTTACTAATTTAAAATATTTAATGATCGTGTGTTGAGGGGGACAAATACAACTTATCTGATATGGGAAATTAGGTATTTTAAAATGAAAATATATTATTTTCTTTTCTTTTCTTTTTTTCATTTGACTTTTTCTTATATAACTGGCAACTATTTAAAAATAATAATCAAATCAGTAAATAACATTATCTCAATTATGTTCGTGGATATGGTAATAAATATATAAAATTAAGTTTACATTAATTACATGAAAAAATTCTACAGAGTGACTAGTGGTACCCTATACTAGAAGCATTACAACAATTATTTTGACTTCATATTTTAGTTTATGTGAAAGTCAAATCCAACTTTTATTTGAAAAATACACTAATACTTAGACATCGATATAAATTATGGTGGGATAATTCAAAGCTCTTCATTTTTAATAAAAAATCATTAAGTTCGAGTTCTTGAGAATGAAAAAGAAATTATTAAAAATTCTGCCTTCAGAAATAAACTCTGCAATGAACGAATTTGTATTTAATCGAGTCCTAATCAAACACATGAAGGAAAATCTAAGTCAATAGACAAAGAAATATTTTTAATAAATAAATTTATTATTTCATTTCGTTCATTTTTTTAAAATTATATAAGTCAACTTGAATGGATAATAATTCATAATAATAATGTCCAATAATGTGTCGGCAGTTGGAGAAAAAGGACATAAAGGCATAAAATTCAACGTCCAAATTCAAGAAATGCATGTGGTGATTTTTATAAATTATGGATTTAATTTATATACACGGTAAAAATAATTTGCTAAGAATTTAATTTAATCTATTATAATAAATTATGATCCTATTTTTAAAGTTATCATATCAGACTTGATACAAAAAATTAAGTCTACATATTTACTTGTCAGTGGACAAAACATAAACTCATTAAGAATTACTATATTATAAATTATAATTTTAGTTGTTAATTAGTCAACTAAGTATAGTGATCATCTTCCTAGTTTCTTTTAATTAGTTCTTCTTTAAACTTTTTTAATGCTTGTGTTTGAAGGCTTTGGAAAAAACTAATAACTTCTATGCACTTTTATTAGTTTAATTAATTTGGATTTGCAATATAATTTTTTTTAATGATTACTTTTAGAACAAAATGCCTTTGTCGGTTTGAGATTACGGCGTAATCTAGATAGATTAGCGATTATACCAATAATGTATCTTGTGATGTGAGGAACAATAATTTTATTTTATTCTAATATTAGAGAAATTAATGTTTTTTTTATAATACAAGTTTAAACGAAGTGACATAAGTGATTGTGTTTTATATGATGAATCCCACTTAAGTTGTATTTGATGTGTATATTAGTTGTTAATCTCTAGACAGGTCAATATAACCACAACAATATTACATATCGATGAAGTTATTATCAGCAATAAGACCTTCGACTAAAAATGCCTATACAATTAAAGGTCAAGGATTTTGGATTGAAGGTTATTACAAGGTAGTCAAATATTGTCTAGTTTCATTCACAATCTCCGAATATCATTATTATTACTCACTTACTATTGTATTTTTCTATCTTAGTATATTACCTGTTGTTTCATTATATTTGTTATAGTTATCATATTTTTGTTGTTGCTAGCCATTGTTCTCTTCTTCATTGTTTTCAACATATCTTTTTTGCTGCTATATATTCGTTTTATACACTTTTTTATATGTTTTGCTTGAGTCGTCGAAGGTCTATTATAAACAACATTTTTACCTAGGTATAAGATAACTGGTACACACTATCTTCTCCAATCCAACTTGTGAAAATAGACTGAATATATTTTATTATTATTGTTATCGTATATATCATTAGTGCATAAAACTTAAAATTTATAGATAACGATAGATTTAATAATACGCGTAGAAGTGAAAAATAGACATGGTCAATACTGGTTGATCGCAATTACAAGTAGTTTGACAAATCATGCATTACCTTTAAGAGACAAGAGAGGATACTGGGAAATTCCTAGCAACTAGCTATAGATGTGGTCCAATTGTTAGATATTTTGAATATTTTTCTTCTTAATATATGAAATTGATGTTTAGACATGAATTGATTATGATTGAGGTTTTAGACGATTGTTAGATATTTTGAATGTTTTACTTTTTAATAGATGAAATTGATGTTTAGACATGATTTGATTTTGGCTGACGTTTAGAAAATTATTAGATATTAAAATATACGCAAGATTAACTCATCTAATAGATGAAACTGTTTGAAAGGATATGTATGTTTCTATTTACTTGAAGATCAACCTATAAGTTAGGTAAATTAAACACAATGCATTTATTCAAAATATCATGTTGAAGTCTTGTTACTATATTTTTGGCATTTATTACAAACTTCGTAGTCATTCACCATTTTAAATTAAAGCAATTAATTGGTAGGTATTTTTATGGTCAAAGATTCTATCAAAAACAATCTCTTACTTTCAGGAGGTAAGAATAAGGTGTTAGTATAATGTATTCTTCTCAAATTTCGTTCGTAAGATTACATTGAATATGTTATTGTTGTTAATGTTTAATGAGTAGATATAATGAAGTAGGTTTTCTCATTGGCATAACCATCTTAGGCGAAGAATAGTTCGATGCATATCTTCTGCTAAAAAACTATATGATGTACATATATAGGTTAAATGTTAGTAATTGTGAATATATATTTAATTTTACATAGTTTTAATACAAAGAGAATTTACATATATATTTTCGTAAATTTCTAACTCCGTCATTACACATGAGTGGATTTGTAAAACCTTTTGACTATGGTTATAGCAGTCTCTTTAGCATGTCTGCTGGTGTGCTTGATTTTTATTAGTCATGTCCGAATTCAACGGGAGAAATATGCTCTCTCTTTTTACTTATTTATTAAAAAGAAAATTATATGAAATATATTAGCTCGACTAATTTAAATTTATAGAATTATAGGAATAATGCACATTGACAATATTTTGGTCTTGTATTTGAAAAATAAACAATATCGAGGAATTTCAAATAAGGATAACTGTTGAGACAATTTGAGTTAAATTTTGATTTCGCTCAAAGTATATAACTATATTCCTAATTTCAAAATTTACGAGTAAAATTTTATGACATTTGATTTCATGATAATGTTCTAGAATTTTACGTTTGAAATTTAAATTAAAGTAATTAATAGTTAATCAACTATATCATTGCATGTGCTATAGATTTATGCACTTTACTTTCTTTTGGATTTTCCTACTGATTTTTTTAAGGATTACTTTGAAAGTAAAATGCCTTTGTCGGTTTGAGATTACGGCGTAATTTCGAATTTAGATAACATTATTGTTTAATTTAAATTCGTCTCTTTTGGACACGTGGAATATTTGATGTTTAGTCCATATATAGTTAGGAATTTTCACTTTATTATTCAATTGCTATCTAACAATTGTCCTTATATATATATAATTAGTTTAAGTTACATGTGTTACTCAACTTAACACGATTTTTAGATGAACTAAATCAAACATATTAAAATAAGATCGAATTTAATTTATGATTGAATGAGATCTGGAAAAAAATAAAATATACATAAATTTTCTTTATATTTTTATGAAATAAAAATACTATTTTCGATAGATCCTAGCACGATCACATGCCATTTTCAATTGTTGTTGTAATAAAGTAACTAGTAGATTATTTTGTGTTCACATGTGAATATGCATTTGTAAAACATGCATTTTGACTCTTCCATAATAATTCCAAATATTGATTATGACCATATATTCATTTCCATGCAATTTCTGTGAGTATTATTTAGCATGTTTGTTTTTATATGAGTTTATTTTTTATATATCGACGGTATAAATAAAATAATTTTAAATTACTTATAGATTGTAAAAACGAACTTAGAGTATGAAATTAAGAATGATAATGTTTAAAATTGATTGGTTTTCATCAGAGTCAACGACGAATTCAAGATTTTAAAATGGCAAAGGAGTTGTATCTATGACTACAAAATGTTGGATTTTTTGTGTGCAAAATCGGAGTGGAAATCGAATCTAAATTTGAATACTAAGTACGATTATATATGTTCTGCTCGCACCATATATGAATGAGTGTAGCTACCCAACTTTTTTCGAGGTTAATGGGGTTTGAAGTTTGATGACCCTTTTGTCATACATGTAAGTTCGCCTCTAATTACATGTGACTGCTAATTTATAATTGATGTAATTGGTTACCAAAAAAATAAAGAAGGCTGCCTCTTAATTATAACATGTTAAATTATATTAATAATGTAAAAAAAATATTTAAATACATAACATCAATAAGTAACATATATTCAGTGTAATTTTTATAAATAAAATATATAGCTAGAGACACTATTAATTAGGTATATATAATGCATTTTATCCAATGTCTATCTAGCTAAAATAATACTTGTTAAAGAATTTTGTCAATAATTCTTCTATGTGCTTTGTCACCTCTAACATAGAAAATATTGCTTGTGATATATCCTTAATTAAGGAAATATGAATGTGGAGTCTTTTTCTTCTTTAGGCAGTTATATACTCGTTTTAATTTGTTTGTCTAATTTTTCATTTTAATTTGTTCTTAAAAATTGATTCTTTCAATTTTTTGAAATTATTTTTTAATTTTAATTTTCTACCTGACATATTTAAAATTATAAAACTAAAAAATATATTGGTACATTCAAAAATTACATTTCTTTAAAATGTCATATTAAAATAAGTTAAAACAAATTGAAATGGAACGACATAACAAAAGGAATCACATGTCTTTTCCCATTTCTAAAGAAATTGGAGAAAAGTCATTAGTAGGTAGTAAACGTAGGTTTTATATGTCTCACATATGAATGCATAGTAAAAAAATGCATTTTTATGTAATGGTCATTTATGATTTAAGTTAAATTTGAATGGATTAAAATTAGATCAACAAGTGAATGTCTGTCTAAAAATTATTTAAGTTAAAATGAATCTAAATTATTCAAATTCATATAAAAGAATCAGACTAATAATCCTCAATAAAGCCGACTCAATTATTAAAATTCAAACCAGAAGACTTCTAATCAAGAATAATATTTTTTATGTTATATTTGCCACCTCCAAATTTGATTATTAATCTTTGAAAAAAAAGATAATTTTATTGAAGTCTCATTAATTCTATTTTAGGCATTTGAAAATTTCATAGAAGAAGAACAATCACATGTTCTTTACCATTCTGTTTTGAGTAAAGTTAGGTTTTTATCTTCACATGTGAATGCATTTGTATAACTTTTGACTCGATTTACACCTCCATAATAAGTTGGACTATATGTGTATATATGTTATCGATTGGAAACAATTTTTTAATCTAATTTGGTATTGAGCTATGTTTTAATACAAAGAAAGTGATAAGTTAAATAAGTAAAGAAAATAACGGATAGTTAAAATATAAAATTCACGAAAAAAAATATTTTAGATATTCTTTACTATTAATTAACTTTTGATAATACGAATATCTATATTATCCATCTGAATATATATTTTTAGTGGATAATATCTATATTAATCTGATGTATTTTTAAATTATCAGTTATACAACTCATATTTAATCAATCGAATTGAATAATTACTTCTTCATCTTCTGTTCATTTTGCTAACCTCAATGATGGCAAGAGGAATTGATTAATTTATTTATCTAAACATAAAAAAGTCGTGAAATGCATACAATTTTTTTTTATAGATCAGAGCGATTTTCTTGAAAATCTATTTTTGGATAATATCAATATCAATTGAATTGGTTATATTTTAAAAAAATAACTTAAATTAAATTTAGGTAAACAAACGTTACAAGAAACATCCACGAGTACACTTTTTTGAGTTGGGACATTTAAATAGTTTTATTTTACGATTAAAATAATTAAAGGAAAGATTTAAATAGTTGTATATATACTTTTTCTTTTCTATCAACGTGGCAATTTATTATTGATGAATTTTATTATGCTTTCTTTTTCACACGGAGAGGATAGGAGGAGATGACACCTATATTATTTGCAAAAGGTGAATCTAGAAGTTCGATAATAAATTCACGTAAGTTTAATAATTTTTATTAGGTCAGATTATACGTGCTAATGTTAATGAGGAATTAATGTTGAGACTCTATTTGTAGGACTAAATTAAAGTATATTGCATTTAGAGTGAAAGGTAAAAAAATTTTGTACTTGTAAGTGTTTCGATATTTTGAGTTTCATAGCTAAATTAGTAGGTGTGAATTTTCTAATTGAATTATCATTAAATATTTATTGAATAACATCTGAACTGTTAGTTAACTTTCTTACATGAAATATCATCATTATTTCGATAGAATAAGTAAATAACTGATAGTTCAAATGCGCTTTGATAAGCATTTTGTGATAGTTCAAGTTAAAAATTCACACATCTGATAATTCAAATATGAAATCAGAAAATTGTATAGCTAACATATTTAATTTTTGAGTTATCCTTAACTTCATGTGTGTTTATAGATATTTGAGACTAAATTCAATTACTATAAAATTGATTTGAGAGTGTTATATAAACACATAATCTTTGTTTTTTCCTCCTAAATTGAGAAACAAAAACTAACTATATCTATTCAACCAAATATTTTTATACCTTTTGACTTCCAAATATACAAAAAAAAAAAAAAAAAACAGACACGTATTCTAACAGCCACCCAACGACCTTGAATTTGGTCAAAACAAACGGTTAATTAAAGTCTAATGTTGGTCTTTTTATATATATATATATAGAGAGAGAGAGAAAGATAGGTATATATGTATGTTCAAAAGTTTATGGTCAACAAAATGAGCATGTTCAAATAAAATGAGCAAATGAACGATGTAAAAGTTCTCAACAAAAAGCTACTTTTACACAAATTCGAATATAATCAGATTTCAAATAAATATAAAGTATTTATTTAACATATATATGTATAAATAATAAGAATGAGTAATTTCTTATTTTTATTTTTCCTGATAGTTAATAAGCAAGTAAAAATATATTATCGATTCAATAGATATTTTTATAGAATTTTATGAAAAAATATTGTGAGGATGAGATATGAAGGGCGAAAGGGTGGGTGAGTTGTTGGAGGGCCGGGAGAAAACATCATGAAATATTACTTATTAGACTTGTTTCTTACTTTCATAAAAAAGTTATTTTTCTAAAAAAATATGTAGAATAATATTTTGACTAATATAATATGAAAAATATTTCTATTTTCTTTCCTTACGTACCAAACACAACCTCATACTCTAGAATTTTACAAAAAATTAAAAGGGAAAGGTGGTAGGCTAAAAATTGTTCTAGTTATCTCAATTTACGTGATACATTATTTATTTATGAGTCAATGGGCTTGGGCCATAAGTTAATGCTTGGGCCTTTTTCATTTTGGCCCAGTCATCAAACATTTATCACGGACAACAGTTAAAATATGAAAAATATATGTATAATTTATATAAATTTCATAGTACTAAGAGTTACTTACATTATTTTCATATTCTTTTTAATATTATAATTTTTTTTTTTATGAATTTCGCATACATCACTAGACTTCCGGATACATCAGCAGACATCTGGATACATAGGGGAGGGATGTATCAGAGAGAGGATAAGTCATCCAGATACATAGAGGAGGGATGTATCCAAGAGGAGGATAGGGATGTATCAACGAGAGGGGAGTAATGTGAGGATCTTTGAATTTTTTTTAAAATAGCAGGGAATTTTAAAGATTATGATAAAATAAGATGTATATTTAGGTAATTTTTCCAAAATATACATTTTCCGTATTTTTTTAGGACACCCCCAAAAGGTAATTATCCCTTAATGTTTTATAGGCCAATTAATCTTCAAAGAATATGCAAAATTAAACTAAGAAAACAGATTAAGATCTGGGCTTCATGTTCAATCTTAACCCAACAAGTAACAGCCCAATTACTCCAAAATAAAGGCCCATGATCGACCAAGAAATAATCCATGTGATAAGTCATGCTTTGGGTTTACTATCTTTTACGGGGAACTTTTGCAAATAACCAATATAATAAACTCAATTTTACTTTATAGCTATAATTTACATATTTACGGGTTGTAGCTACACTGTAGCTACAGTTTAACCTGCCCCATTTGTATAATTCGCGAATTTGTATAATTCTGCAGGTTTGTACAATTCGCAGGTACATTTGTATAATTCAGTTATTTTTGTATAAACTCGAAATAAAGAATTTATACAATTACAAACATCAGAAGTGTAAGCATTTATACAAATTCCGAATTATACAAAAGTTATACAAAATTCGAATTATACAATGTGTGAATTATATAAAACTAAAAAGCTGAGCCGCGTAATTATAGCTAAAAGTAGGTCGCGAATTGTAATTAACGCAAATTATAGCTACGTTAACTAATTAACTAGTATATGTTTGTTTATATGCATAATTTTCTCTTCTTTTAATTGAATTTTGTGACATTTTGGTTCGAAAATCATTATTAAAAAAAAATAGAATTTAGCGGTGGAAATTTTTTGTTAATCTTATTTAGTGATGAATTATTTTTTAGCTATAAACAAATTAGTATTCTAATTCTTAACTAATTTATTTCTACCACATATTCAAAAATTAGAAACACACTCTTGTTTAACATTGTTTCATAGTTAACTAAGAAGTCGATTGATTGATTTGGAAAGGAAAGGAAATTCAGGATTAAAAACAAAAGAGATAGGAATAAATTAAAGAAAGAATATATAAGTTTGTAGAATTAGAAAGTATGTATTTTAGAGAGATGTTTAGATATGCGTACTCAAAATTAAAAGATATCAAATATTCAAAAGTCTTAAGAATATTTATTTTTCTTAAATTTTAAAATTTGACGTTAAGTTAAAATCAAATAAATAAATTAAAACAAAAAAGTATCTTGTCATAATTTTTTTTTAAATTTATTAAAACAAAAAAATAAAAGTAACATTAGAAACATGTTAGGTCCTACAAAGTGTTTGGCACGCCGCTCATAGTGTTGGCCCACCATCTTTGAAAGGACAAGTTATTCAAAATATTACAAGGTAAACACATGAAATTAATATAATTTAATATTTGGTATATTTACGTAAAATTAAATTTGATCCATTAATATAGTTTTTCGACAAAGAGTATGATGATTCCCTACTTTTTTTTTAGCAATTACATGATTTGATAATATAAATATCCTTTTAAATGATCAATTTATAAGATTGAATTCAACTATAAAAAAAAAAGGTAGATGTTAGACATCTATGGTTGTGGAATAGAGTGTGGAAAGTGCAAAATGGGAAAAATCATGAGCTTTGTTAATGGCTATGGTTGTGGTTTTAACTTGGGTGATAAATTTAATTGTCCAAGAAAACAATTTTTATAGTAAATGAATGTGTTGTGTGTTTAACATGAAAAATCCAATCTACTACTCATGATAATTATAAGTGAAAAGGTCTGAAAAATACTTCAACTTTAACCAAAATTGTTGTTACGATACCAAACTTTATGGAGGACCTTTTACCCCCTACACTATTTAATAGTGTATTTTAATGGTATATATGTGTCCATGTGGACAAGTTACTTTTTATAATGATGCAATATTTATGATGTCCACGCGGACACATATATACCTTTAAAATACACTATTTAATAGTACAGGGGGTAAAAGGTCTTTTCCAAAGTTCGGTATCGTTACAGCAATTTCGGTCATAGTTCGAATATATTTCAGACATTTTTCCCTAATTATCATAATGTGCTGTTAACAAATGAAAATATCCCAAATGGACAAAAGTTCTTGATTTTACATTTTACTTGGAAGTCAATATTGGAACTCAAATAATTGGCATATCATATGACAAGCCTTTGGATCACATCAAGTGAAAGTAGGACAAAGTTTTGGGGGCCTAGTTGAAATTTCCATTTTAAACTTCAATAGGTATTTTTGAGAAAATTATGATTGAGTGATGACAACTCATATGTGATATATATATTGTATATATATAATGAAGCAAAAGGTAATAATAAAAATGAAGAGTAAGATACTCATGAATACTAAATAATGCTACTAAACAAGGAGAAGATGAGAAGAGGACCCTAGCTCTAGCCCTAGCCCTGGTCCTTGTCTCTTCCAAATAAAAATACGACAACACTCAACTATTTGTACCATTTTATCCTAATTCTCAACCTCTAAATCTTTTTATTTAGGGTCATGTCATCGGTAAGTTGAAGATATGTCATGTCTTATCTAATCGATCACCTCTTCGTAGTTTTTTTTTGGTCTACCTCTCTTCGAATTTGTTATAGGCTTATAGTCAACCTCTTACATCTCCATATTGATGGATCCTTATCCTCTCTTCGCACGCCCGAACTATTTGTGTCTCACTTTTTTCATCTTGTCTGTCACAGAGACCACTTCCACCTTGTCATGTATAACTTTGTTCATAATCCTATGATCTTTCCTAATAGGCTCACACACCCATATGAACATTCTCATTTCTGCTACCCTCTTCATCTTCTAAATGTGCATGTGCGTTCTTGATTAGACAACACTCTAATTATACATGAAAGTAGATCTAATCACCACTCTATAGAACTTATCTTTAAACCTCGGTGACACATTCTTATCACACAATATCCCGACGCAAGCCTCCAATAATTCATTAATCTCCTTATGTTCTAAGATTATAACTCACGATACTTGAACTACCTATCTTAAATATAACTTGTGTATTAATCTCACTTTCACTTATAGGATAGTCAATTTCAAAATTTAAATTTATAAACATTAATCTCCTAATGTTCTAAGATTATATATTCAAGATACTTGAACTACCTCTCTTAATACCTATTAATCTCACTTATAAGATAGTTAATTTCAAAATTAAAAAAATTTAATCTCACTTTCACTTATAGGATAGTTAATTTCAAAATTAAAAAAATAAAAATAAAAAGAGGATCCACTAAACCGGGGGATTGAACCCGACGTGAATCGAACACGCAACCTTCTGATCTGGAGTCAGACGCGCTACCATTGCGCCACGGATCCGTTGGTGATACCCAATTCACTAATTTGATTCTTTACGAAATCTTACAAATTATTTGATGTGTTTTATTTAAAGTCAAATTTAAATAAACTATCAAACCAATGTTAGAAAATTAGAGAAATCCCATAACTTCAAATAAAAGTAATCTCTTTTAATTTAAATTTAAACTAAACATATTTGATAACATCCAAAAATGAATATTTTGATAGGAAAAGTTGATAAGCTCAAAAAGATATATTTAAAAGCAATCTTGTGACTGTAAGTTAAATTTTTTAATAGAAAGTATTTTACCTGATTACGATATAAATTTAAATTAATCAGATTAATAAATCTCTTATACCAAAATTGTTTTTTTTTTAAAAAAAAAGTCTATGAAATTAGGTGTGGTGTTTCATTCATGAAATATTGTTCATTTTTGAACTTGTTTGTTAATAAAATCAATCTGACACTGTTTCCACGCCATTATTTGTTTTTTTTTTCCCATTCGATTCACATAGTCATACTGATTCGGATTAAATCAAAGTCATTTAAGGAGAAAACACTTTTTAATAAATAAATTGTTTACTCACAAAATTCAAATCTAAAAATTTCTTATTGAAGATTTCATATAAAAAAATAGAAAAATCGTATTCATTTCGATTTTCATCGAATTGCAAGTAAGGTCCATGTGGAGATTAATTTGTTTTCTTCTTTTTCTAAAAAAATACATTTTAAAAATAATATTTTAGTGATAGAACTTCCACTTTTTTAACAACATACTTAATGTAATTTCGTTAGTGAGGTCCAAGGAGGACACACCATACACATATCTTACTTCTATCTCGTAGAAATAAAACCGTTGTTTTGATAGACCCTCAACTTATATAAAGTCTGTCAAACAGTTGAGGGATACATACATGAAAAAATAACAACAACAAGATAATGTGAAATGAAGACTATTACATAACAAATAGGAAAAAGAACAATAACGACAACAAAATAATGGAATAATCAAAGCACAAAAAAAACCAATATTAGCCAAAATTCAAAATCAGAAACTACGAGAATAATGCTAATATTACTAATATAAAGGAAAGTCCAAGGATGACCACCAAACGTATTTCATAGCGGAGCGAGAGAATGCTCAACTATTAACTAAACTTTATTTCAATTCAGGATCTCCAAACTCCCTTATCTAAAGTCATATCCTCAATAAAATCAAAATATGTTATATCTTGTCCATCACTTCCACCCATTATTTCTTCGATCGTCCTCTACTTCAACTTGTTTTTTCCACTCAACGTTACGTATTTATGTTTGAATTTCTTTATAAATATCTAAAAAGCATTTATTATTATAATTTGTTATTTTCAAAATTCAAACTCGAAAACTCTAAATTAGTTATATTTTTTCTTATTTCACCACTTAAAAGTAGCATATGATGTGGTGAAGTGTAATGGTGGTGAAGTGGTGGAGTAGGTGTGGACACAATGAATTATGAGATGTGGGAAATTTTGGTCAATGAAGCCACCCATCTTATTGGTTGGTACCTTCATTTGCCCACCATACTATATCATATACTAGAGTGATATTGGACATTTCACTAAGCCATCTGTCATGGGCTTGTTTTTAATGACACAACAATTGCTAGACCCCCTACCCCCTCAAACCACTAGGGGTAGGGGTAAGGTGGGGATGGGTCACTAAAATATCTAGAAAAGTGAGTAGGGGTGGTGGTGGTGGTTTAGTGGAGTAGGTGTAGGATGTGCATGTTAGCATTATCAAAGACACTATCTCTCTCCCCCTTATCCTTTTGTGTGTCATCATTCATCATAATCCCCCCACCCACTATTAAGCAAACAACTTGCCAAAATTCAATGTCCACCCCCCTACCTCTCAACATCATCATTCAACTACCTCAACCTTCACCACTACCACCTCATCACATTTGCTATCTTGCGCCTCTAACCCATCCCCCAACCCCTATCTTTCACACCACCCTTTATGTCTCAACATCAATCATACAACAACCTCAACCAACCCCACCACCTATGCTATCTTGCACCTATCTAGCACTAGCCACCCATTCCCCACCCACCATCACCACTCACCACCCTATTTTCCTCTACTTTTATATTTCACTCAACATCATCAATACAACAACAATCTCCACCACCCCACCACCTTTGCTATCTTGCACCACTCTAGTACTACCCATTCCTCCACCCTTTTATTTAAAAGCCACTCAATTTGCTATAAACAAAACCACACACACCCCATTTAACGATGTCGTCTAACGTTGATTCTACCGTCGTAGTAGCAGAAGATGCCGTCCCGGAGGAGAAGCCACCGCCGCCGGCGAGGAGATTTCCACCGCCGTGTTGGACCCAAGAAGAGACTTTAGCTCTTATTGAAGCCTACCGTGAACGATGGTACGCGCTCCGCCGTGGGTACCTACGGACGGCTGACTGGGATGCGGTGGCAGCCACCGTGACCAGCCGCTGCCCAGATGCTTCTCCGGCGAAAACATCAGCTCAGTGCCGACACAAAATGGAAAAACTCCGGCAACGCTACCGTGCTGAGAAGCAGAGATCCCTTTCCTGCCCGACCGGTAGGTTTTTCTCATCTTGGTTCTTCTTTGATAACATGGACGCCATGGAAAATGGTACTACTGTTGCAGCAATCAGATCTAATAATCAACAAATCGCCGAGAAACAACAAACGGTTACACCCAGCCTACCCCTAATTTTTTTTACACCCCCCCCCCCTCCCCCCCCCCCCCACCCCCCACCATGTCTCAACATCATCATCATACAAGTACAACAACCTCAACCACCCCTTAACTTTTGCTATCTTGCGCCACTCTAGCACTACCCATTTCCCCACCTTATTTTCCTACTCATTCAACATCATCATACAATAACCTCTACCACCTCATCTTTATTCATTAGTCGATGGATAACATGTGAATATTTTTATACTATCCCTCATCAATACTGATCTTCAAAGGACTTTAGGTTAATCAAAAGATTATTTACCCATTATTCACACCATCGATTATGTCTCAACATCAACCACCCTACCACCTTTGCTATCTGGAGCCTCTCTAACACTACCCATTAGGCCATTACCCACCTTATTTTCCTACTCATTTTATATCTCACTCAACATCATCATCATCATACAACCTCCACCACCTCATCACATTTGCTATCTTGCGCCTCTAACCCATCCCCCAACCCCTATCTTTCACACCACCCTTTATGTCTCAACATCAATCATACAACAACCTCAACCAACCCCACCACCTATGCTATCTTGCACCTATCTAGCACTAGCCACCCATTCCCCACCCACCATCACCACTCACCACCCTATTTTCCTCTACTTTTATATTTCACTCAACATCATCAATACAACAACAATCTCCACCACCCCACCACCTTTGCTATCTTGCACCACTCTAGTACTACCCATTCCTCCACCCTTTTATTTAAAAGCCACTCAATTTGCTATAAACAAAACCACACACACCCCATTTAACGATGTCGTCTAACGTTGATTCTACCGTCGTAGTAGCAGAAGATGCCGTCCCGGAGGAGAAGCCACCGCCGCCGGCGAGGAGATTTCCACCGCCGTGTTGGACCCAAGAAGAGACTTTAGCTCTTATTGAAGCCTACCGTGAACGATGGTACGCGCTCCGCCGTGGGTACCTACGGACGGCTGACTGGGATGCGGTGGCAGCCACCGTGACCAGCCGCTGCCCAGATGCTTCTCCGGCGAAAACATCAGCTCAGTGCCGACACAAAATGGAAAAACTCCGGCAACGCTACCGTGCTGAGAAGCAGAGATCCCTTTCCTGCCCGACCGGTAGGTTTTTCTCATCTTGGTTCTTCTTTGATAACATGGACGCCATGGAAAATGGTACTACTGTTGCAGCAATCAGATCTAATAATCAACAAATCGCCGAGAAACAACAAACGGTTACTGCTGTTTCTGGTGATGGCTATGCTTTAAAAACAATGATTGATCAGAATTTATTGAAATTGAAGATCAATCAAAAGAATGGTATAGCTTCACCCCCAAATTTCATGTTTAATCATGCTTTAGCTGCGACAAAATCCGAAAAGATTAACTTTGCTACTAGGATTCCAAATGGGTATTGTTCATACATGGATATGGGACCTAGCAAACAAGAACATCCACATGATCTTGAGTTTTCAAGTGGGTATAGGATGAAAAATGGAATTTCAATGAAAGCGAAGCGAACAGGGAGGATTATTGGAGATGTAAATGGATTTGATCAAGGAGGAATTAAAGGTGGGGGTAATTTTGTAATGAATCCTAGTTTTGATTGTGATGAAGGAAGTGAATATAATAATGGAAGTAATGCTAATGATGGTTTCCATATTAGGAATATGGGTGTTTCCAGCTCAAGAAGAAGTTATAATAGTGGGAATGTTGAACAACAACCCAATCTTGATTCTAGGTTCAGTCCTGGTTTGTCAAAATTCGGGAAGAAGGGAGGAGGTGGTGTAGGGATGAAGAGGGGGAGAGATCCGGTGGAAGAGATGGTTTTATCGATTAAGTTATTAGGCGAAGGGTTCATGAAAATGGAGAAAATGAAGATGGAAATGGCAAAGGAAGTGGAGCAAATGAGAATGGAGATGGAGATGAAACGTAACGAGATGATACTCGAATCACAGAAGCAGATTGTGGAAGCATTCGTGAAGGTCTTAGGTGAGGTTCACAAGAACAAGAATGCGAAGACTGTTTCACCTGAATCATAGCTCTCTCTAAGGCCTTATGTTGAATTCCATTGTTTTTGGAGGGCATTGGAGTGACAACAACGACGACAACTCAATCCCAAACAAGTTGGAGTAGGCTCGTTTTGATGATTCTTGATTTGTATTCTCTGTGCTTTACATTTGCTGTCTATTTCTGACTTGTGTGATCATCATAGTTGATCAAAGTTTTAGTCTTTTAGATCTGTTTGCATTTTCCAGGCAATCTGTAGCATATAGTAATGTGTACAGCTACTAGTTTTAGTAGTAGTAGTTGTTATTTATATAGTATTGTGTTGTTGTAGGATTATGAGAAGTGATGAGGGATTTATCTTGATCTGATTCTTAAAGAAATGTTACAACTCTTTTGTCTTTTGGTTGATTGTTTTACTTTTGTTGGTATTTGCTTTGAATATACATATGCGGCCCCTTAAACTTGCTTGGTTATTTTATTTAGTCATCTGAAACTAAGGCTTTGTGGAACTTGATGTGAGATTCATTAGGTGAATGGTGGAGAGTTTATGTTGATTTCCATTGTTTCTGGAGGGCATTTGAACAAATACGACAACGCCTCAATCCCAAACAAGTCAGATTATGTTGGTTTTAAAGGTTCTTGATTCCTTTTTGTCTGTGTTTTACATTTGTTGCTTATTTCTGACTCTCTGTGATTATCATAATTGATCAAAGTTTTAGCCTTTTAGGTATGTTGGCATTATCCAGGCAATCTGTAACATATAGTATTGTGTACAGCTACTAGTTTTAGTACTTCATCCGTCTCAAAATAAGTGTCGTTTTAGCTCATTCCACACTCATTAAGAAAAATAATAAATACAAGGTATAGTTTACGAAGTTGCAACTCCTTTGCCTTCATCAATTGGTTAACTGCTTTGCTTCTGATGAAATTATTATTGGAAATAAGCTTTCACAAGGAAAATATCATTTGCTTCAAATAAGGAAAAACAAGTGCATTATACTAAGTTACTAACTAATTTCAAGATTTTAATAATTAAAGATCTCACTTCATTAATTTGAGTAAAGCTTTGGCAAAGAAGTAATGAAATCTTTCTATTCTTACAAATGTTGATTTTTAACTCTCATGTTATACTTAATATGAGAGTTATGAATATTTATCACTTATTTTAGATAATAAGTCTCAAATAATGTTAATGTGATAAATTTATACCCAGACTTGCAATCAGAGTCTCTTAGACTACCAATAATCTTATAGTAACCCATAATCATAGGAATTAAACAACTACGAGTGAGCTCTATGTTGCTCTGACTTTTCAATAATGTTGTATTGTATCTAATCCTCCAAAAATGTATAGCTTTTGAAAAATCCGACACTCGTCTTGGCAATATTGAAGTCCAACAACATGGAGTGAATTTGGCCATTTTTGGACTTTGATCCTGTCAAATCAAAACATCACTAACAAGTAAAGATGCTCATTGATCAAAGTATTACAGACACTTATTTGCCAACCCATCCAGGAAATGAAAATTGTGAAGTTATTTTTGCACTAAAAGGATTTAGAAAAACAATATTCATGATCAGCAAAAAGACTTTACAACAATGGCAAAAGAACTAACTATAAAATCATTGCCCAGAAACAGAAAAAGGCAAAAAAGAATAAAATTACATGGGAGACCAAGCACTACTACAAAATGGAGAATACGATTAACATATTCTCCTTCGACTAGCATAGAAGAACTACCTGGATTACATTCTCCTGTAAATATGAAAAACTAATGTTATATGAGAAACAATCTCAAGAATCCTTCGAACTGCTTGAGGTCTCATCTTTCCAAGATGCTTGCCATTGCTTGTCATAGAAAGTAGTCTCTTCCAACAACTTTTTGATAGTTTCTAAATCCTCATTCTTGCGGATTAGGAGGACACCAGCCACGGCTACAAACAATAGCGTTTTGCAAAAGAAATTCCCCATTTGGTCGACGAGGCCTACACCAGTCAAGCTATCCACAAAGTAGGCCATAAAGAAACCAATCATTGCAGCACGACCTGTACAAGATTTACATCACCCCTTAGTTGATCAGCTTAATCCTAATATACGTACTTCTTTGTGTGTGAGAACAGGATACAATAGAGAGCAAAAAGGATATGAACCTCAAACTCTAAAAGAGACGGTTCAAAGCTGGAATGGTCAGAAAACAAAGAAACAGTTGTGATACTACTAAAATAGTGTCCATTAATGTTATTTTTGTTGCTACTGTCCTGTTACTATCTGCTATTTTCTTGTACTTCTATTACTTCTTTCTTTGAACTGCTTAAGACTATTTTTCCCGTGAGCCGATGGTCTATCAGAACTACCCCTGAGGTTGGGCTAAAGTTTGTGTACACTCTACCTTCCCTAGACCCCAGTTTGTGGGATTATACTAGGTATGTTGTTGTTATGGATATTTTGGTCCTTGTGGCATGAAAGAAATAAAAGATGTTTAGAAAACAAGTCGTCAGCAGTGTATGTTTTAAAAAGTAGGATCTTGAAACTGTTATGTTCTAATGTTGGTGTAACATGCATTTCCTTTTGGATGTAAACTCATCAACTTTTTGGATTCCCTGCCTATTTGAGGGGACAAAAGTCTTTTTGCTGTACATATTCAGAACCAGCTCGGTGCAATTAATGAAACTTCAATTACTTATCAAGAAAAAGGAAAAGGGATATGAAGCAAACCATTGAGACGTTCTGCTTCAGGAAGATGGAACCTCTTCATCCATGCCCACCAAGGAATAATTGCGGTGTCGAAAAGCACAGGATCTTCATTACTTGATGACTCGGGGCTATCTTCTAACCATTTCCTTCTCCTAACCTCTGCAAAATGAATAGCCATCAATTGTTATACTGCGATAATTTCCAAAAATGGACAAAAAGGAGACTGTTGTTAATGTCTACTACCACTAGGCACAACCGATTAAATCTTAAAATCAAGAAAGCCAATGTATTTATCAAGAAGGCATCAGATGTAGGTAAATAACTGGAAGAAAGGATGAAAGATTGCAACTTTTTAAAGTGTATTAGCAAATGAATCTAGCAGAGGAAAAGGGATCAACAACACGTAGTTAAAAAACTAACAACTGCATATAATCTAAAATAATCCATCAATTCAAGAAAGTCATCATTTCATGTGAGTAATATTTTGGATTGAGAGACATCTTAGATGAACATCTTCTTGTACTGTCTGTAATTGCATCAAACATACAGATAACTCTAATTCAAGATTTTGATCCAGCCAAAGTGCAAGAAAGCACATCTATCAATACCTTCTAGTCGATGGCTCCCCCATGTTGTGTGCCGCAAATCCTTCACAAGCAAACTTCGTAAACAATTTTTTTTTGATAAAGGTAACATTTGTATATCAATCATCAGCTCAAAGCTGGTATCCAAAAATTTACATCATATCCTCCTTCCACACATGTATGTCGGGCATAAACAAAGGATAAAGAAAAGAGAAGAAGAAAAAAGAGAACTATCCCTAGATCCTCCTTTCACCTTTATAAAGACCCTAGAATGTCTACAATAGCCACAGGGTCATCTATATACTCTGAACTACACCAATAGCAAAAAGTGATAATGCAGTTCATTTTAATCTTGTGCAGAGGGCTGCTCTTGTTATCAAAATTCCTAGAATTCCTTTCTTTCCATATGGTCCACCAAATAACAGCTGGGACAATTTTCCATCTACTCTTGTCTGTGCTGCCACTGCCCTCCATATTCCAGCTTTCTAGAGCCTGTCCTGTTCTCCCT